>NW_027328263.1:30000-40267 GCF_047675955.1 Chlorocebus sabaeus | reverse complement strand
AGGGACTCTCTTTCTTCTGAGTCGGTCTGCACGGTGGGGCCTAGGGCTGGAGCTCTCTCTGTGCGGACCGCTGGCTCCCTCTGCCTGGGGTTCCATCGGCCCCACCCTAGAACGAGGGCCTTGGCAGACTCTGGCCCTTCCTGGCCCTTAAGTCGCTGTCAGAAACCCCATCTCGCGCTCGGATGTCCTGAATGACTGTGGCTTGCGCCTCTCTGGAAACATTTGAAATCTATCCTCTACGCGTGGCCACCTAAAACCACAGGAGCTTGGGACACACGGCCGCCATCCACCTCACTGGTTTTGGGAGAGAATGCTGAAAGTCTCTTGCCGACTCTCTCTCTCTTGACTTGAGTTCTTCACGGGCGTCTGGTTAAGACGCAGTGAGACCAGATGTGTGAACTCAGGCCGGGTGCTGGTGGCTCACGCCTGTAACCCCAACACTTTGGGAGGCCGAGGCCATCCATAGGATCCCTTAGAGGAATCCCCTAACCCCGGGGAAGTTGAGGCTGCAGTGAGCCATAATGGTGTCAGTGCACTCCAGCCTGGGCGAAAGACAGAGCGAGACCCTGTCACAGACAGACAGACAGACAGACAGACAGACAGACAGACAGACACGCAGGCAGGCAGGCAGGCAGGCAGGTAGACAGCAGCTGTATTATGTTCTTCTCAGGGTGGGAAGCAAAAATAACAGCAGACAGCACTTAACGTTTCTGTTGTTGTTCTTGTTTTGGACGGAGTTTTCACTCTTGTTGCCCACGCTGGAGTGCAATGGCCACCATCTCGAGGGATCCGCCTGCCCTCGGCCTCCCAAAGTGCGGGGATGACAGGCGTGAGCGTACCGCACCCGGCTCCCCCCCCCCCCCCCCATCCGCCCCCCAACCACCACCGCTTGTCTTCCGGACAGTTTTACGGCACAGTGTTTGGTTGGCCTGCTTACATTCATTCTACATAGAAATTTAGGATGTCAGCTTCTGGCCTCATGGACTCCGAGCTGAGGAGTCCCCTGGTCTGTCTATCACAGGACCGTACACGTAAGGAGTAGAAAAACCGCAACGTTCAAAATCAGTAATTTTGTGATACAGAAATACACGGATTCACCCAAAACACGGAAACTTTTACAAATTGTCTTTGTTAGTCCTGATGTCTGTGTCAGTGATTCTTTTAGGTTTGGACCTTGACCGAGAGAATTTCCAGTCGGTCTCTCGTCTCTCGTCTCTCGTCTCTCGTCTCTCGTCTCCGGACGGACAGAAGTTCCAGATGATCCGATGGGTGGGGGGGGTCTTAGGCTGTGTGCCCCCAGGGGCCCTGGTCGATTAGTTGTGGGGATCGCCTGGGAGGGCGCGGTGACCCACTGTGCTGTGGGGGCCTCCATCCTTCCGCCTCCCGCCTCCCCCTCCAGGCGATCCCAATTCATTCCAGGCTGACAGTCTCATTGGCAGACGTCGGGCATCACCTAGCGGCCACTGTTACTCTGAAAATGGAGGCCTCAACAGAGGAAGGAAGCTCAGGCCGCCTGCGCACAGCCTGGGGCAACTGTGTCTTCTCCACCGCCCCCGCCCCCACCTCCAAGCTCCCCCCTTCTTGGTTGCCTAGGAAATGGCCACTTTGACGACTGGGCCGGAGTGACCTTTGATCAGGCAGCATAAGTAAGTAAATCAATCAATCAATCAATACATAAATGTAAATACAATACAATTTATGTATTGTATTATGTACAATAAAGTAGTACGGGCGTGGTGGCTCACGCCTGTCCTCCCAGCACTTTGGGAGGCCGAGGCGGGCAGATCACCTGAGGTCGGCAGTTCGAGACCAGCCTGACCCACATGGAGAAACCCCGTCTCTACTGAAAATACCAAATTAGCGGGGCGCAGTGGCACATGCCTGTAATCCCAGCTACTCGGGAAGGGAAACTGAGGCAGGAGAATTGCTTGAACCTGGGAGGCGGAGATCGCAGTGAGGCGAGATGGCGCCATTGCGCTCCAGTCTGAGCAACAGGCGCGAAACTGCGTCTCAAAAAAAAAGCAAAAAACAAAAAAGCAAACCAAAACACAAACAAACTAACAAACACACAAAAAAACACCATTCTCTGTGAAACTGCTTTGTAGTGTGTGTATTCGTCTCACAGAGTTAAACCTTTCTTTTGAATCAGCAGGTTGGAAGGATTTTTTTGTAGAATCTGTCTATGTACATTTAGGAGACCCTTGTGTCGTATGGTGAAAAAATCTTATGTTTTCAGATAAAAACGAGAGAGAAGGTCTTCATGAAACAGCTTTCTGTTGTGTGGATTCCTCATACAGAGTTAAAACTGCCTTTGGATTCAGCAGTTTGGAAGCAGCATGGACATTTGGGAGCCCATTGGGGCCTATTGTGAGAAAGCGAACATCCCCACCCCAGAAATAATAAAGCAGCTCTCTATGATACTGCTTTGTGATGTGTGGATTCATGCCACAGAATTACAACAAATTTTTGATTTAGGAGGTTTGAAGCAGTCTTTCTGTAGAATCCGCGAATATGCCTTTGGGAGCCCATTGAGGCCTACTGTGAAAAACCGAATATCCCCAAATGAAAACTAGAAAGAAGCTGTCTCTGAAACTGCTTTGTGGTGTGTGGATTCATCTCACAGAGTGAAACCTTTCTTTTGATATACCAGGTTGGAAGCGCCCCTTTTGTAGAATCTACAAAAGGGCATTTGGGAGCTGTTTGAGGCCTAGGGTGAAAAACAGAAAATCGGTAGATAAAAACTAACAAGAAGCTATCTGCAAAACTGCTTTGCGATGTGTAGATTCCTCTGACAGAGTTACATCTTTCTGTTGATTCAGCAGATTGGAAGCATTTTGGGGGGGGTGTGTGTGTGTGTGTGTGTGTGTGTGTGTGTGTGTGTGTGTGTTTTGACAGAGTCTCACTCTGTCCCCCAGGCTGGAGTGCAGTGACACCATCTCGGCTCGCTGCAACCTCTGCCTCCCAGTTGAAGGGATTCTCCTGCCTCAGCCTCCCAAGTAGTTGGGGTTACAGGCACCCGCTACCAGGCCCGGCTAATTTTTTGTATTCTTGGTAGAGATGGGGTTTCATCGTTTTGGCCAGGCTGGTCTTGAACTCCTGACCTCAGGTGATCCACCCACCTCTGCCTCCCAAAATGCTGGGATGACAGGCGTGAGCCACTGCACGCGGCCGATTGGAAGCAGTTTTTTGGCAGAATCTTCAAAGGGACATTTGGGAGCCCTTTGTGGCTTATGGTGACACTGAACATCCCCAGATGAAAACGAGAAAAAATGCTACTGGTGAAACTGCTTCTTGACGTGTGGATTCACCTCGAACGGATACATCTGTTGAACCAGGAGGTTGGAAACACGCTTTCTGTAGAATCTGTGAAGGGACATTTGGAAACCCATTGAGGCCTACGTTGAAAAACAGAATATCCACAGATTGAAACAAGAAAGACGCTATCTGTCAAATTGATTCGTGATGCGCAGATTGATCTCTCAGCGATAAACCATTCTTTTGATTCATCATGTTAGAAACACTTTTTTTTGGCAGTCTCTCTGAACGGATTTTTGGGAGCCCCTTTAGGCCTATGGCGAATAACCAAATATTCCCAGATAAAAATGAGAAAGAATGTATTTGAGAAACTGCTTTGCGATGTGTGGACTCATCCTAAAGAGTTACACCTTTCTTTTGATTAGGCGGGTTGGAGACGCTCTCTTTGTAGAGATTCCAAAGGGACGTGTGGGAGCCCTTGAGGCCTATGGTGACAAACTGAATATCCCCAGACAAAGACCAGAGAGAATATTTCATTGAATCTGCTTCGTGATGTCTGGATTTATCTGCCAGCGCAGAACGTATTCTTTGTTTGTTTGTGTGTGTGTGTGTGAGTCAGCAGGTTGGAAATGCTCTTTTTGTTGAGTGTGTGGGAAGACATTTCCAAGCCCATTAATTCCGGTTGTCCAAACCAGATTGTCCCCCCGAGAAAAGCCATGAAGAAGCGAAACGATCTGTGAAACTGCTTTGCGTGACTGGATGCATCTCACAGAGTTAAACCTTTCTTTTGATTCACGTGTTGGAAACACGCTTTCTCTAGAATTTGCCAAGGCATATTTGGGAGCCCATGGAGGCCTATGTTGAAAAATCAAATATCCCCAGAGAAGCAGTAGAAAGAAGCTATCTGTGAATTGGCTTTGTGAGATGTGGATTCATCTCACAGAGTTAAACCCGTGTTTCGGTTCAGCAGGTTGGAAACACTTCTGTGGTAGAATCTGCAAAAGGATATTTGGGACTCCTTTGAGGCCAATGGTGGAAAAGCACATATTTCCTGATAACAGCTAGAAGGAAGCTACCTGAGAAACTGCTTTGTGTGTGGATTCCTCGCACAGAGGTACAACTGTATTTGGACTCAGCGGATTGGAAGCACTCTTTTAGTAGAATCTGTGAAAATAATGTGGGCTGCAATTGAGGCCTAGGGTGAAAAACAGATTATCCCCAGATAAAAACTGAAGAGAGCCTATGTGTGAAACGGTTTTGTAATGTGGGGATTCCTCTCACAAAGTGAAAGCGTTCTTTTGATACGTCGGTTTGGAAATATTCTTCTTAAGGGAATCGGCGAAGGGACTTTGGGAGCCCCTTGAAACCTGTGGAGAAAAACCGACACTCCCCAGAGAAAAACCAGAAATAAACTATCATCGGGACTGATTAGTGATCTGTGGATACATGTTACAGAGTTAAACTTTTCTTTGGATTCAAAATGTTGGAAACACTGTGTTTGCAGAATCTCTGAAGAAAGGACATTGCAAAGACCATTGAGGCCCAAGGGGAGGTCTCTCACTCTCTCTCTCCCTCTCTCTCTCTCTCTCTCTCTCTCTCTCTCTGTTTCTCACTGTGTCTCTCTGTCCGTCTCAAAAAATAAGAAAGGATGGATACATGCATACATACATACATACATGCATGCATGCATGCATGCATGCATACATACAATTAAAAATTAGGAAGAAAATAAAATGAATAACTCGGCCCGGCGCGGTGGCTCAAGCCTGTCATCCCAGCGCTTTGGGACGCCGGGGGCGGTGGATCGCTGGATCACGAGGTGGTCAGATCAGCAGGGCCAGTATGGTGAAACCCCGTCCGTCTCCAGTCAAAAGACCAAAAATTAGCCGGGCATGGTCGTGCGCGTCTGTAATCTCAGCTACTCGGGAGGCCGAGCTGAGGCAGGAGAATCGCTTGAACCTGGGAGGCGGAGGTTGCAGTGAGCCGAGATCGCGCCGCTGTACACCAGCCTGGGCGAGAGAGCGAGGCAACCTCTCCAAAAAATACTACTACTACTAATAAATTAATACATAAACGAATAAAAATGAAAGTAAAATAAAAAATAAAACTAAAAAGGACAAGGAAAAGGAAATAATTAAAAAGTGAGTTTCCGGGAAGAGAGGGAAGAAAAAAAAAAGGAAAGAAAAAAGACAACAGTCCCACAGTGACATAAACATATGCCTCTCGCCTTTCGAGGCGTCAGTGATGCTACGAATGATGCGTAATGTTTTTTTTTAACTTCCTTTTATGTTATTCTCGTTTATTGTTTGACACGAGCCTCGGAGGCCCTCCCTCCCTCCGTCCCACTCCCTCGTTGCCCAGACAACTTCAGGAGACAGGCCCTGGCTGGGCCAGATTGTTCTTCTCTTTGAGCAGTTGTTTCCCTGTCTTTCTTCGTGTCTTTAACCCGTGTGGACTCTTCTGCTCGGATTTCACAGATGGCAGCTCCACTTCCGGCCTTGTTGTTTAGTGGGGGCTTTCCTGATTCTCCCCGCATGTAGTGAAAGCAGAGAGATTCGCCTCTCCCACTCCCCCCCTCTCTTTCTTTGTTGCTTTCTTGCTTTTTCTTTCTGTCTCTTTCTATCTTTCTGTCATGCTTTCTTGCTGTCTTGTTTTCTTGCTTTCTTGCTTTGCCTTTCTTCCTGTCTGTCTTTCCTCTGTCTTCTTTTTTTCTTTCTTCTCTCGTCTTTCTTTCTCGCTGTTTTTCTCCCTCTCTCTCTCTTTCTTCTTTCTTTCTTTCTTTCTTTCTCTCTTTCTTTCCTTCTTTCTCTCTTTCTCTTTTTCTCTTTCTTTCTCTCTCTCTTTCTTTGTCTGTCTTCCTTCCTTCCTTCCTTCCTTCCTTCCTTCCTTCCTTCCTTCCTTCCTTTCTTTCTTCCTTTCTTCCTTTCTTTCCTTCATTTTCTCTCTCTCTCTCTCCCAGCCTCTGAAAGTGCTGGGATCACAGGCGTCAGCCACCGTGCCTGGCCTATTTGCTCATGTTATTTTATTTTTTATGTATTTATTTTCATCTATTCATTCATGTGTATAAATACAAATATTTTCTTTCTTTCTTTCTTTTTTTATGTATGTATGTATGTATGTATGTATGTATGTATTTATTTATTTATTTATTCATTTTTTTTTTTTTTTTTTTTTTTTTTTTTTGAGACGGAGTCTCGCTCTGTCGCTCAGGCTGAAGTGCAGTGGCCGGATCTCAACTCACTGCAAGCTCCGCCTCCCGGCTTCACGCCATTCTCCTGCCTCAGCCTCCCAAGTAGCTGGGACTACAGGCACCCGCCACCTCGCCCGGCTAGTTTGTTTTTTGGATTTTTCAGTAGAGACGGGGTTTCACCATGTTAGCCGGGATGGTCTCGATCAAGACAAATATTTTCATCTGTTTTGATGTATTTTTATATCTCATATTTAGCTAAAAATGCAAATATTTATGCTGTTATTTGTCTTTTCTTTCTTTCTCTCCTTTGTGTTTTTCTTCCCTTCTTTCTTTCTCTGTCTCCCTCTCTATGTTTTCCTCCCTCCCTCCCTCCCTCCCTCCCTGCCTCCCTCCCTTTCTCTCTTGTTCGTTTCTCTTCCGTGCTTTCTTTATTTCTTTTATTCCGTTTCTGTCCTTCTTTTCTGTTTCCTCTGTTTCTTTTTCCCTTCTTTCCTCATTCTTTCTCTCTGTTTCAGGTTTCTTTCCTTTCCATCTCTCCTGTAAAAATGTAACCTTTGAAAAGTGACGTTTCATCATCTTCATTTTCCACGTGGTCTCCCTTTTCTCTCCCTTTTCCTTCCTCCCTCTCTCCCTGCTCCCTTCCCTCCCTCCCTTCCTTTCACCATCTGTCTCTTCTCTCCATTCCCTCCCTCCCTCCCTGCCTCCCTCCCTCCCTCCCTCCGTCTCTGTCTGGATTCAGGAAGAGCCTACGCAATCTGTGTCTCCCTGTGTCCTCAACGGCCCGCGACCGAGTCCTTGCTTGCTGTTTCTCCCTCCGAGATGCCTCTCCGAACATCCACACGCCGTGGGTTGTCTTCTGACTCTGTCGCGGTCGATGCAGAGACAGGCTTTGGGGACCGTTTCTGTGGGGTTGGGGTAGAGGGGCTGCGTTTTCGGCCTCGGGATAGCGTTTCTCGACTCACGGTTTCGGTTTCGCGGTCGGCGGGCCGGCCTGCCATCCGGATCTGTCTTGGTGACGTTCGCGACGGTTGTCGGACTCCATCTGGCGGCCGCTTTTATATCGTTCCCTTGGCTTCCGGAGCTGCGGTGGCAGCTGCCGAGGGAGGGGACCGTCCCCGCTGTGAGCTAGGCAGAGCTCCGGAAACACCGCGGTCGTCAGCCGGGCTGTCCCGGTCGCGCCAGAGCTCTGGCGCGTCGCTTGTGAGTCAGAGCTCGGGCGTGCAGGCTTATGTGGGGAGAGGTTGTCGCTGCGCTTTCGGGCCTGAGCCGGGTGTGGGGCTGCCGGGGTTGGTCGACCAGCACGCCGCAGCTCAGCTCCCGAGGCCTGACCCGCGACCCGCGGGGACCCACCGGGCTTGGGGCGGGAGGCTGGGGACACCCTTCCCGGCCCGGTCGCGGGCCCGCGCGCATCCTGGCCGTCTGAGGCAGCGGCCGAATTTTTTTTTCCCCAAGTCCCCGTGGGGAGCCGGGGACCGTCCTGCCTCGTCCCCCGGGTGCCGGGGAGCGGTCCCCGGGCCCGGCCGCCGTCCCTCTGCCGTGACCTTTTGTTTTCAAGTCCCCGTGGGGAGTCGGAGAGCGCTCCCTGAGCGCGCGTGCGGCCCGAGGGGTCACACTTGGCCGGCCTTCGGTCCCTCGTGTGTCCCGGTCGTACGAGAGGACGGCCGAAAACGCTTCCGAGTCTCGCTCTGGAGACACGGGCCGGCCCCTGCGTGGCACGGGTGGCCGGGAGGACGTCCCTGGCCCGGCGCTGCTCCGGCGTGTGTCCTGGGGTCGACCAGAGGGCCCTGGGTGCTCCGTGTCTGGCTGCGATGGTGGCGATTTTGGGGACAGATGTCCGTGTCGCGGGTTCCCTGGGCCGGCGGCGTGGTCGGTGGCTCGACCTCCTGTCCCCTGGGGAGGTATATCTTTCACTCCGAGCCGGCATTTTGGGCCACCGGGTTATTGCTGACACGCTGTCCTCTGGCGACTTGTCGCTGGAGAGGTCGGGCCTCTGGATGCGTGGTGGGCCTCTGGGCCTCCCGGTGACCCGGCTAGCCGGCCCTGCTCGTGCTGGAGCCGCCTGCTGGGGCCCGTGTGTGCCTGGTCTCTCGTGCGTCTGAGCGTCCCGACTCCCGGTGCCGCCTTGGGTCCGGGTCTCTGACCCACCCGGGGGCGGCGGGGAAGGCGGCGCGGGCTTACCCTGCCGCTGCGCGCTCCCTGCTGTGGGCACCTGGGGCGGCCGTGACAACCCCACTCCCGCTGGCTCCGTGCCGTGCGTGTCAGGCGTTCCTCGTCTCTGCCGGGTTGTCTGCCGCCCCTTCCCCGGAGCTGGGGGTGGTCAGGCTGATCTGCTCGCTGGCCTCCGGGGAGGCTGTGGCTGACTGACCGACCGACCCCGCTCCGGGGTTGCTTTCCCTGATTGATGTGGTGATGTCGTGCTCTCCCGGGCCGGGACCGAGCCGCGGCGGGCGAGGGGCGGCCATTCATGGTGAATGGGACCCGTTCTTCTCGTCCCGCCCGCGGGGGCCCCCTGTCTCTCGTCCCCGCCTGTGAGCGGTGCGTTGGGAGGCACTGGGGTGCGGAACCCGGCCTGACCTTGCTGTCCCGCCCCCGCCGTCTGCCTCGTGGCGTTCGGCGGGGGTCGGCGGGGTCCTCTGACGCAGCAGGCACCCCTCGCTTTCGCCTCTTGTGGTTGTCGCCTCGCGGGCCGCCCCCCTCCGCGGCGGTGGGGGTGCTGTCCCGCCGGCCCGTCGTGCTGCCCTCTCGGGCGTTGCACGAGCGCTGGCTCTGCCTGGGTCTTTTGCGGTGCTCCTGGAGCGCTCCGGGTTGTCCCTCAGGTGCCCGAGGCCGAGCGGTGGTGTGTCGCTCCCACCCCCAGCGCCCCCTCCTCCGGTCGCCGCCACGGTGCCGGCGCGTTGGGTCCTGAGGGAGTTCGTTGGGTGTGGGCCGAGGCGGTCGAGTGAGACGCGCCCCTCCCCCACGCGGGGAAGGGCGCCGCCTGGTCCGGCGAGCGCACGTCCCGTGCCTCCCCTCTGGCGGGTGAGCGCGGGCCGTGTGAGCGGTCGCGGTGGGCTCGGGCCGGCCACGCGTGCGCCGGCCGGCCGCCGAGGGGCTGCCGTTCTGCCTCCGACCGGTCGTGCGTGGGTTCACTGGAGGTGCTTTACCTCGCAGAAAGGAGGTGGGTGGACGGCGGGGGGGGCCTTTGGGGGCTGTGCGCACGCGCGCCAGCCGGGCCCCTGCCCTGACCGTGAACGCTCAAGGTTGCCGCGGGTTTCTTCTCCTCGCGCCACACGCCCCCTCCCTTCCCCAGGTGTCCCCGAGCGCCTCTGTGGGCCCGACGAGGGGCGACTGGCGGGTGGGGAGTGTGACCCACCCTCGGTGAGAAAGCCTTCTCTAGCGATCCGAGAGGCGTGCCTTGGGGTACCGGATCCCCCGGCCTGCCGCCTCTCTCTGCGTTGTGGTAGCGCTGCCGTAGCGACTCGCTTGCAGAGAGCCCTCCCCCGCTGCTCCCCCCTCGACGGGATGAGGCTGGGGAAACGGTGAGGGTTCCGCCGGACCCCGCGGTGGGGGCCGAGCGTGCGGCTCGTCGTCTACTGTGGCCCGCGCCTCCCCCTTCCGTGTTGGGGGAGGATCCCGCTGGGCCGGGCCCGACGTCCTAGCGGATTGGGAAGGCTGCCGCGAGCGGCGGGTGCGCGTGGCACTCCGTCCGGCGCGGGACGCCGCTGTGAGCCGGCTCTCCGCCCGCTCCCGTGCCGAGCCGCGACCGGTGCCGGTGACCGCGTTCGCGTGGCGCGGGGTTGGGCCGCCTGGCTCTTGGGGAGCGAGCCGTCCCCACGGGGGGTG
>NW_027328263.1:0-17500 GCF_047675955.1 Chlorocebus sabaeus | reverse complement strand
CTCCCTCCCGCCCACCCTCCCCCCTCCCCCACTCCCCCTCCCTCCCCCACTCCCACCCTCCCTCCCCCACTCCCTCCCTCCCTCCCTCCCTCCCTCCCTGCCTCCCTCCCTCCCTCCCTCCCCCACTCCCTCCCCCCCTCCCTCCCTCCCCCCTCCCTCCCTCCCTCCCCCCCCACCTGCCCGCCTTGCCCGCCTTGCCCGCCTTGCCCGCCTTGCCCGCCTTGCCCGGCCTGGCCTGGCCTGCCTTGCCTTCCTGACTTCCTGTTTTCCTTCTTGCCTGCCCTCCTGCTTTCCGTTCCTTCCTTTCTGCCGGCCGGCCTGCCGGCCTGCCTGCCTGCCTGACTTCCTGTTTTCCTTCCTGCCTGCCCTCCTGCCTTCCTTCCTGCCTTCCTTTCCTTTCCTTCCTTCCTTCCTGCCTTCCTTTCCTTCCTGCCTGCCCGCCCGCCCTCCCTCCCTTCCTCCCTTCCTTCCTTCCTTCCTTCCCTCCCTCCCTCCCTCCCTTCCCTCCCGCCCTCCCTCCCTCCCCTCCTTCCCTCCCTCCCTCCCTCCCTCCCTCCCTCCCTCCCTCCCTCCCTTCCCTCCCGCCCTCCCTCCCCTCCTTCCTTCCCTCCCGCCCTCCCTCCCTTCCTTCCTTCCCTCCCACCCTCCCTGCCTTCCTTCCCTCCCTCCCTCCCTCCCTCCCTCCCTCCCTCCCTCCCTCCCTCCTTCCCTCCCTCCCTCCCTCCCTCCCTCCCTCCTTCCCTCCTTCCCTCCTTCCTTCCTTCCTTCCTTCCTTCCTTCCTTCCTTCCTTCCTTCCTTCCTTCCTTCCCTCCCTGCCTCCCTCCCTCCCTGCCTCCCTCCCTCCCTCCCTCCCTCCCTCCCTCCCTCCCTCCCTCCCACCTTCCTTCCTTTTTTTTATGTTCGTTTATTTTCTTTCTTACCCTGCCTGGTCTTCTCACTCTGTCGCACCCTGGACTTGCAGGCGCGCGATCGTGGTTCACGGCAGCCTCCACCTCCCTGGGCTCTGGTGATCTCAGCCTCCCAAGCAGCTGGGACTACAGGGATCTCTTAACCCCGGGAGCTGGAGGCGAACGCGAGCTGTGATCGCGCACCTCCACTCCAGCTGAGGTGACGGGAGCTGGGGTGCAGAGAGAAAATGCATTGTGATCTTAATTGCCCTGTAGCGTTACTCATGCCCTCTTATTTACTTGTTTTTCTCATGGGTTATTACTTCTATGTCATTGTCATGTTCATCCTTTGCTTGCTTGCTTGCTTGCTTGCTTGCTTGCTTGCTTGCTTGCTTGCTTGTTTTTTTGTTTTGTTTTTTTGATTTTGCTTTGTGTCTCTTCTTTTTTTTTCGCTTTTTCTTTTTTTTTTTTTTTTTGGTGAGATGGAGTCTTGCTCTGTCTCCCAGGCTGAAGTGCAGTGGCGCGATCTCGACTCACTGCGAACTCCACCTCCCGGGCTCAAGCAATTCCCTGCCTCAGTCTCCCAAGTAGCCGGGATTACAGGCGTCTGCCACCACGCCTGACTAATTTTCTTTGGATTTTGACCACAGGCAGGGTTTCACTACCTTGCCCAGCCTGGTCGGGCACTCCTGACCTCATGATCCACCCGCCTCGGCCTCACAAAGTGTTGGGATTACAGGCGTGAGCCACCGTGCCCAGCCCCTCACTTCTTTTTTCACTTAGTTTTACGTTAAACGTGTTCACTTCCTTACATACTTTCTTACTTGCTTACGTGGGACTACAGGCACGCACCACCACACCGGTTAACTTTTATATTGTTTCTCATGCTTTCCGTACGTATGTATGTATGTATGTATGTATGTATGTATGTACGTACGCACCTACGTGACATGGGGTTCGAGGTTCTATCACGTTGCCCGGGCCGGTCTCCAACTCCTGTTCTCAAGCAACCTGCCTGCCTCGGCCACCCACACTGCTGCTATTACAGGCGTGAGCCGTTGCGCCTAGCTCATTCTATATTTGCTTCTCTCTCTCTCTCTCTCTCTCTCTCTCTCTCTCTCCCCCCCCCCACCCCCTCCCTCCCTCTCTCCCTCTCTCTCTCTCTCTCCCCCCCCCCTCTCTCTCACACACGCGCGCGCACACACGCACGCACGCGCACACACACACACCCCCCCACACACTTTCCACATCTAGTTCACAAACCACGCTAATTGACCCCCTCAATAGTATGCAGGCTGAATAAACCACACCCCACCCTCCCTCCACCCGGCGGCTGAGGAAACCCCTTCTCTACCATTTATTAACAAGATTATCTGGGTGGGTCGGGCACGGTGGCTCATGCCTGTAATTCCAGCACATCGGGAGGCCGCAGCGGGCGGATCACTTGAGGCCAGGAGTTCCAGGCCAGGCTGGCCAACGTGGTGAAACCCGGTCTCTATGAAAAGTGTTAACGATTAGCCAGGCCTCCTGGCGGCACGGGCTTGTAATCCCGACTACTCGGGACACCGAGGGAGGCGACTTGGCCTGAACCGGGGAGGCCGAGGTTGCAGTGAGCCGAGATCGTGCCATGACAATCCAGCCTGGGTGACGGAGCGAGACTCTGTCCCAAAATAATAATAATAAGGAAGGAGACCACTACTACTCCTGCTGCCCTCCTCCCCGCACCTCGCCTACTTCACAAGACAAGAGGAAAGACAGAAAGCAGAAAGTTAGAAAGGAACTAAAGTAAGATAAATGGCCAGACACCCTTGGTGCCACCACACGGCCCTAGGAGATTTAAAAACAACAACAAAAAAAAAAAAACGAAAGGAAAAGAAGAAGTAATAATAATAACATTGACCCCCGACCTGAACTACTTCTGTTATCTGTGAATTCCAGACACCAGACACCGTATGAAAAAAGCCTTGTAAAACTTTTTGTTCTGTTAGCTGATGCAGGTAGCCCCCGGTCACGTTTCCCACGCTTGCTCGATTTATCACGACCCTTTCACGTGCAACCCTAGAAGTTGTAAGCCTTTACAAAAGTCTTTTTCGGGGAGCTCGGCTCCTAAGATGCGAGTCTGCCGACGTTCCCGGCCGAATGAAAAACCTCTTCCTTCTTTCATCCGGTGCCTCAGGAGTTTTGTCTGCGGCTTGTCCTGCTACATTTCTGGGTTCCCTCACCGGGAAGCCAGGTGGTGATGCACGGAGGGTCGAGGCAGCCCCTTAGGCAGCTTATGCCTGCCCTGTAGAGCATCCCTGCGGGGGACTCTGCCCAGCTTGAGCGATGCGGATCCTCAAGAGTGCTGCCGGGCGGGCATCTGCCCCGGTGCAATGCCTCGCCTCGAAACAGCAGGGCACAGCAGGCCCCCGTGGAGGATCGGCACAGTGGCTGGACACTGGGAAGGAACTGGCACTTTAAGTCCGGACGTGTGAAACTTGCTGAGACTGCTCTTTGGAACTTCCCCCACTCCATTTGAGTGGAAGCGTGGCCTGATCACCCACGGCGTACCTGTACCGGCACTTTGGTTTTCGTTTCTGGCTTGACTTGAATTCATTGGTTGATACTTCGGTTTCGCTTTCGATTTTGACTTGACTTGAATGGCTGGATAAACAGGCCTGCCTTTATTGCCACTTTGGTCTTGCTCCTGATTTTGGTTTGGCTTACATTGCTGGACGAACGGGTGTGCCTATAACAACACTTTGGTTTTAGCTTTGATTTCGATGTAGTGTCAATTACGTGACTGAGTGACCTTCTACCCTTTCCCTCTCGTAGGGTGAATGTTGTTCCGTCTCGAGGGAAAAATAGGTCAGACACAAAGCAAGCCCGCTCCGCTAGGAACCCTGTTAAAAACATTTCAAAAAGAAAAATAAAAGGAAAGTCATCAAATCGTCACAACTTACTCTACTAAAATGCACGTTACAGAACCTTACAAAAGGTTTTACAGGAGATTATAGAGTTCAGTTAACCCCCTAGAGGTTACGAACTCTGGGAGAATTAGAATTGCCCTCTTCTGCTGTTGGATGGCCCACGGAAGGAACTATAGACAGAGAACAATTGGCCGTGCAGTTCAGGTGGTGACGGAGTCGGAGGACAGCCAGCGTACCTAGATCAAATTCCTTTATATTGACCCATGGCGAAATAGATTATAGACAAAGCCGGCGTTAATTTAGCCCTGTTTAACAACTGTGTGCAAAATAGCCAAAAGTAAAAGTAAGAGCAGCTTCGCCAGCAGACACGGACTTTAAAAAGGGAGTCCCAGGAAACAGCAAGAGAAGCCAGTTTTACGGGAGCCGCGAGAGATAACACGCATTCTTTCTCCATGTCTCCCAGCCTACCCCGCTTCACCGAGGCCAACAACCCCCTCGGAAATGAGATTCAGGAGCTGACACGCCCCAGGTCTCACCTCGAAGGGAAGGATCGGAGCCTCCAGAGGCCAAGGAAAGAAGTCCAGATACTCAAGTGGGCCATCTCAGATCTGGTCTTGCTCGAGCTCTGTAAATGCCTCTCAGGGAGATACGAGGACCTGTCTATTATAAGGACCAGGCCCACGTCCCTGGGGGGGTGGGGGGCAACGGACTTTCATCGATCAGCCCTTTTCAACCATTGATCTACTAAACTGGAAACACCCTGAACCCACCGCCTTGCTCCCGACAGCTAGAGCCCTGTCGAGCATGATTGTGTAGAGGTGTTGGACTCCAGTTTACTCTAGCAGATGTGACCTCCGGGACCAGCCTTGGACATCAGTACACTAGGAGCTATGCGTGGACGGGAACAGCTTCACCAACCCACAAGGAGAGACATGTGCAGAATATGCGGTGGTAACCCTGGACGCTGTCGTTCAGCTGGGCTTGTTGCTTTAATCCGGGCCTTAGAACGCGGTGAGGGTAAGACTGTAAACGTTTACACTGACTCTCGGTATGCCTGTTTCACCCTCCAAGTGTATAAAGAAAAGAGCCTGTTAAACTCTAGAAAAGAGGGCAAAGAGCAAAACCAAAAGAAAGACTAAAAGCAAGTGTAAAGACAGAGAATCAAAAGAGAACAGGAGAGACAGACAGCAGTGCCTGGGCGGGGGCAGGGCCCGTGCCGTTTCTCGGGCCCCACCAGCTGGCCGTAGGAGCGGGAGAACGCGGGGGTGGGGGGCGGGGGGAAGGAGCATTGTGAGAGGACGAGGACGTGGATGTAGACATGACAGAAGTCAAGTTAGCCAAGGATTCCAGAGCCGGACAAGGCCAGAGAGAGATTAATGTGCGAGATGGGGGGGGGGGGGGGGGGGGGGGGAAGGACGCTAGAAGGGTAACTGTTCAGAGGGCAATACAGGAAATGGCCAAGGCCGCGAGACAAAGAGGCCATCGGCCAAGGGCTGCTGCACCTTGGAGGAACCAGACACTCACTCATCTGATCAGGCTGACAGGAGCTGAAGAATGTAAAGACTAGGGCAGACTAGGCACCTTCTCATTAGGCTCCCAGGAGCCCATGGTCACATTAGAAGTTACAAACAGCAAGACTCTGCCGTATCTGGATTCCAATTTCTTACTGAAGGCTCAGCCACTAGATACAGTGACAAAGGGGCGGAGTGGCGGTGGGGATGGGGGGACGGGGGGAACTCCTCCTCTCAGAAACTTAAACAGGAAAAAGAGCCATACCTTGTGAAAACTTGCTTATAGACTTTACAGAACTGCCCCCTGCTGGAGGCTAGTGCTTGTTTGCACCTTTTCAGGGTAAGTTACAGTTTTCCCCACCAGGACAGAAAAAGTACAAGAAGTGACTAAACTACTGTTAAAAGACATTATCCCCAGGTTTAAGGCTACCTCTAATTTTAAAGTCAGACAATAGGCCAGCATTTGTAGCTGTAGCTGGAATAGTGCAACATTTAACAAGACTGTTAACAATACAACACAGGTTACACGCAGCCTATCGGCCACAAAGTTCAACAAAAGGTGGAACGCATGAACTGGACACTCGAGCGACCAGCTGCTGACGACCAAAAAAAAAAAAAAAAAAAAAGGGTCGCTGTGTGTGTGTGTGTGTGTGTGTGTGTGTGTGTGTGTATGCGGCAGGAAATTCACTTAAGATAGAATCAGGTTTTTGCCTACGGTCCTCCCCCGAGTCAGGTGCACCCCCACCAAACAAACTAGGTATCTGCCCTGTAAGATGGTGTTCAGTTGGCCCCCCGCAAATCGTAGGTCAAATACAAGGTGACCTCCGGAAACTACAGAAATTAATCTTCAAAAGGCAAATGCAGCCTTTCAAAATAGCCATACGAAGTGTTCATAATTAAATAAAGAAAAATAATGCCTATAAGCCTGACACCCATTTACATCTAGTGACTCTGTGTAAAGTAAAACCTAATTTTTCTACAACCCATATAGGATGAGTCCTATACTGTAACCTTGTCCACTCCCACTGCTGTTAAAGTTGCAGGTGTTGCGTCTTGGATCCACCACAGTCAGCTAACACCGGCAGCTCAGGACAAGTGGACCGGCCAACAGGACGCAGATCATCCAACCCGACTGATCCTGAGACGAGACCAAGCTGCTGCTGAGGACCACAAGCCCTGCTCTAGTCACACACCGGCAGCTGACTAGTCTACGCACGGCCGAAGCTTGAGGACTCATCAAGCAAGTCAATGTAGTTTAAAATCTTAAGACAAATAGTTTTCCTAGAATACTAACTGTTTTCCTATTGTTCTGTCGCTGTATTCAACCTTTTTCCCAGGTAAGGACCTCTTTTGTCCTTGCCGGACATGAATATGCTATACATTGCTTTGTTGTTGTTCCCCCCCCCCCCCCCCCCATAACCACGCTAGAGGAAACACCTATGTAAGGTGGCCCCACGGTACACGTACTGCTTAGGAAACCCAGACCCGTCCAGCCCAGCAACACTTGCAAGGTCTTTCAGTCATTCTGTAAACATATAAACCAGAAGTTACCAGAACCTCCTCCTTTAGCCAAAAATTTAAAAAAATAATAAAAATTAAAAATAAAAAAACAGAAAAAAACTATTTCCTCAGTTGGCAGAAAACATTGCTGGCAGCCTAGATGTGTCTTCATGTTATGTCGATAAAAGGGCTAACACAACAGACCAATGGCCTGGAGAAGCAGAAGGGCTAATGCCTCAAGATAACTTGACTTTAACCAACTCTTTCCCCAAACAGACCCCGCAAGTTCAAGCGTCTGCCTCGTAAACACTTCGCTGATTAAAAAATACTGTTTTACTGGCTAAAAAAAGGTTTTAAGACCCCGTGAAAAACTAACCTGCTTAAGACATGACAGAGTTAGTACAAGTGCCTGTACAGGTTTAACACAGGTTTGATCCTAGGTCTTCATTTAGAAAATAGTTTCCAGCTGTAGAGAATGTAAAACCCTCACTGTAAGTGTTTGATTCGTAATAGAAACTTGCTTGCTGCTCCCCTGTGTATTACACTTGCTCCTTCCAATGACAAAAGGTTTTGTAGCTACCATGGCTCGTCAGAGAACTTCCACACAAGTGTATTACATAAAACGCTATCACTCTGTCTCGCTAAAAGACTCAAAAAGTAAAAATGAAAGTGAACCCTCCCACTAATGAGTGAAAATTCTCAAAGTGGGGGATAAGGAAGGAGACCTCTACTACTCCTGCTGCCCTCCTCCCCCCACCTTGCCTAGTTCACAAGACAGGAGGAAAGAGAGAAAGCAAAACGTTAGAAACAAACAAAAGTAAGATAAATAGCCAGACAACCTTGGCAGGCACCACCACCCGGCCGTAGGAGTTAAAAAAAAAAAAAAAAAAAAAAAAAGGAATACTAATATCATCGACCCCTGACCTAAACTACTTGTGTTATCTGTCAATTCCAGACACTATGAAAAAAGCGTTGTAAAACTTTTTGTTTGTTCTGTTGGCTGATGCAGGTAGACCCCAGTCACGTTTCCCACGTGTGCTCCATTTATCACAACCCTTTCACGTGGACCCCTTAAAGTCGTAAGCCTTTAAAAAAATGTCCTTTTCGGGGAGCTCGGCTCTTAGGGTGCAAGTCTGCCGACACTCCCGGCCGAATGAAAAACCTCTTCCTTCTTTAATCTCGTGTCTGATGAGTTTGGTCTGTGGCTCGTCCTGCTACAATAATAATGATGATGATGATGATGATGATGATGATGATGGTGATGATGATGATGATGATGATTTATATATTGTATATATAATTATGTATACTTTATATATACACACACACACACAAGCACACATATAATTATTATGATAATAACATTCGTTGTGAGTGGTGATGCACGCCTGTAGTCGCAGCTTCTCGGGAGGTTGACATAAGAAGAAGATCACTTGAGGCCCGACAGGTCGAGGCTTCAGTCAGCCGTGACCCACTCCATCCTGGGCAGTCACCAGTCAGGGGGATATGCCCCCTCCCCGTTTTCTTTCTTTTCTTTCCTTTTTTAGTTTTCTCCTTCCTTCCTTCCTTCCTTCCTTCCTTCCTTCCTTCCTTCCTTCCTTCCTTCCTTCCTTCCTTCCCTCTTTCCTTCCTTCCCTCCCTCCCTCCCTCCCTCCCTTCTTTCTTTCTTTCTCTTTCTTTCTTTCTTTCTTTCTTTCTTTCTTTCTTTCTTTCTTTCTCTCTCTCTCTCTCTCTCTCTCTCTCTCTCTCTCCCCCCTCCCCCTTCCTTCCTTCCTTCCTTCCTTGCCTGCCTTCCTGCCTTCCTGCCTTCCTGCCTTCCTGCCTTTCTTCTTTCTTCCCTTCTTCCCTTCCTTCCTTCCCTCCTTCCTTCTTCCATCCCACCTCAGCCTCCCAAAGTGCTGGGAATACTGGCGTGAGGCACCATGCCTACTTGGCCTAAAGAGACACCTATTGAAAGTAAGACATAGACAGCTCCTTGCAGTGATCTGATCGATTGCTTGACTGATTTACAGACAGCGTCTCACTCTGTCACCCTGGCAGTGGTGCCATCATGACCCACTCGCTGCAGTGTGGACGCTCCTGGACTCAAGCGATCCTTCCACCTCAGCCTCCAGAGTGGAGGGCCTGGGACCACGGACCCGCGCCACTGTGCCCAGATGATTTTCAGTTTTTATTGTTTTATTTTTCTTTTTCCCGAGACAGAGTTTCGCTCTTGTTGCCCAGGCTGGAGTGCAATGGCGCGGATCTCGGCTCACCGCAACTTCTGCCTCCCGGGTTCAAGCGATTCTCCGGCGTCTGCCTCCCGAGTAGCTCGGGTTGCAGGTATGCGCCACCACGTCTGGTTGATTTTGTATTTTTACTAGAGACGGGGCTTCTCCATATTGGCCAGGCTGGTCTCCAACTCCCGACCTCAGGTGATTCTTCCTCCCCGGCCTCCCAAAGTACTGGGGTGGCAGGCGTCAGCCGCCGCGCCCGGCCTTCATTTTTAAATGTGTTTGCACAGACAGGGTCTCATCATTTTGTTGTAACCCTTCTGACACGGCGTCCCAAAATGCTCGCGTGACGGGCGTGAGCCACAGCGCCTGGACTCCGGGGAATGATTCACGAGCACGACCGCTGTACTAACTATTACTTACTTACTTATTTATAGTATTATTATTATTTTTTTTAATTATTATTATTTTTTTTTTTGAGACGGAGTTTCGCTCTGGGCGAGGGCGAGGCGAGGGGAGGCGTGTCGCTTTGGAAACCGCAGTACCGCCTTCTAAAGCCCCATTCAAACGCACAAAGCCCTGTTCCCTCCCTTCCCGGACTTGGAGCTGATGCCTTCCATAGCCATGGGCTTCTCTCCATTCAGAAACTTTTACAGGCGCAACCCCACCCAGAGACTGGCTGCGGTTGACGATTGTGGGTGTGCTGGGGCTGGCAAGTCGGTCCCCTATTTTTGCTAGCTCGGCCACGACATCCCACGACCCCTAACGCTTGCTCACCCTTTCAGATCCCTTGCCTCCACCGCCTTGGGGGCTGAGCTCTTATTTTCATATCTGCCTTTCTTCCTGTCTTGGGTTGGAGGAGGGGGTGCAGGAATGAGGGTGTGTGTGGGGAGGGGGTGTGGGGTGGGGACGGAGGGGAGCGTCCTAAGGGTCGATTTAGTGTCATGCCTCTTTCACCGCCACCACCGAAGATGAAAGCAACGATCAGCTAAAGACCGCGTGTTCTCATCTATAACTGGGAACTAAATAATGAGAACGCGTGGGCACAACGAGGGGGACGAGAGAGGCGGGAGCCTACTTGAGGGAGGAGGTGTGGAAGGAGAGACATCTTCAGGAAAACAAACAAACAAACAAACACACAAACCACAAAAAGTGTCGGGTACTGCGCTGAGTATCCGGGTGATGACATCATCTGCACACTGAACCCCCCAGTCAGAAGTTTACCTATGTAACAATCTTGCACATGTATGCTTCAAAAAGACATAAAAGTTAGGGGAGAAGGGGGGGAGAGAGAGAGAGAGAGAGAGAGAGAGAGAGAGAGAGAGAGAGAACGAAACACGACCTCCTTGACCTGAGTCAGGGGGTTTCCGGTCTTGTGGCGGAACATTCAGTGACAATGGAGTATTTTGGCCTGTTCTTTTTTTGTGCGTTTGCTACTTTTTTGATGCTGTTGTTGTTGCTGTTGTTGTTGTTGTTGTTGTTGTTGTTGTTGTTGTTGTCGTTGTTTTAAGACAGAGTCTCACTCAGCCACCCAGGCTGGAGTGCAGTGCTGCAATTCGGCTCACTGCAACCACCGTCTCCCAGGTTCAAGCGATTCTCCCGTCTCAGCCTCCTGAGTAGCTGGGATTACAGGCACCCGCCATCATGCCCCGCAAATGTTTCTATGTTAGTAGAGACGGGGTTTCACTATGTTGGCCAGGTTGCTCTTGAACTCGTGACCCCAGGTGATCCACCCATCTCGGCCTCCCAAAGTGCTGGGATGACAGGCGTGAGCCACGGCGCCCGGCGGCGGCGGGGCCTGTTTTTTTTTTTTCTTTTTTTTTCTTTTTTCTTTTTTCTTTTTCTTCTTTCTTTCTTTCTTTCTTTCTTTCTTTCTTTCTTTCTTTCTTTTCTTTCTTTTCTTTCTTTTCTTTCTTTTCTTTCTTTTCTCTCTTTCTCTCTTTCTCTCTTTCATCTTCCTTTCTTCCTTTCTTCCTTTTTTGGTAGGGGGGGACTGAGTCTCTCTCACTCTGTCACCCAGGTGGGGATGCAGTGGCCCTCCCTCGGCTCACTGCAGCCTCTGCCTCCCGGATTCCAGGGATTCTTCTTCAGTGGCTGGGATTACAGGCGCACACCACCACATCCGGCTAATTTTTGTATTTAGAGTAGAGACGGGGTTTGTCCATGTTGGCCACACTGGTCTCGAACTCCTGACCTCAAGTGATCCGTCCTCCTGGGCCTCCCAAAGTGTTAGGACGACAGGCCTGAGCCGCCGGTATTTCAGCCTTTAAAAGTGCCGGCCCTACCACCTTTCGCTGTGGACGTTACGCTCTGAATGACGTGTCATCTCTGCCATAGCTTGACTCCCTGTGTCCCCTCTGCCATTTCACTCCATCCTGGGCAGCAAGAGCAAAACTCCGTCCCGCCACCTCCTCGCGCAAAACAAAACAAAACAAAACAAGAAACTGTACACATGACCTATAAGTGTCTGTTCCTGTGAGTGATTTCTGAGATATGGCACTGTAGACTGAACGCAGTGGCTCACGTCTGTCATCCTAGTACTTTGGGAGGCTGAGGTGGGCGGATCGCGAGGTCGGGAGATCGAGATAGTCCTGGCTAACATGGTGAAACTCCGTGTCTACTGAAAATACAAACGAATTATCTGGGTGTAGTGGCCGGCGCCTGTAGTCCCAGCTACTCGGGAGGTTGAGGCAGGAGAATGGTGTGAACCCGGGAGGCGGAGGTTGCAGGGAGCCGCGATCGCGCCACTGCACTCCAGCCTGGGCGACAGAGCAAGTCTCTGTCTCAAAACAGAAAGAAAGAAAGAAAGAAAGAAAGAAAGAAAGAAAGAAAGAAAGAAAGAAAGAAAGAAAGAGGGAAAGAGGGAAAGAGGGAAAGAGGGAAAGAGGGAAAGAGGGAAAGAGGGAAAGAGGGAAAGAAGGGAAGAAGGGAAGAAGGAAAGAAGGAAAGAAGGAAAGAAGGAAAGAAAGAGGAAATGAAAGAAATGGCACTGTATCGCTATCTCTCTGTCCAGTTTCTGGCTTTCCTGTGTCTCTCACTGTGTCTCTCTTCCGTCTTACTCTCTTTCTTTGCCTGTCTGTCTGTCTGTCTGCCTCTCTCTGTCTCTCTCTCTCTCTCTCTGTCTCTCACTGTCCGTCTATGTCTTTCTCTGTCACTCTCTTTATCTATCTGCCTGTCCCTCTCTTTCTCTCTGTCTCTCTGTCTGTCTCTTTCTCTCTCTGCCTGTGTCTCTCACTCACTGTGTCTCTCTTCTGTCTTACTCTCTTTCTTTGCCTGCCTGTCTGTCTCTGTCTGTCTCTCTCCCTCTCTCCCCCTCCCTGTCTACTCTGTTTCTCTCTCTCTCTCTCTCTCGCTCTCGCTCTCGCTCTCGCTCTCTCGCTCTCTTGCTCTTTCTGTCCGTTTCTCTCTGTCTCTGCCTGTCCATCTCTCTTTTTCTACGTCTGTCTCTTTGTCTGTCAGATCCCCCCGTCCCAGAGAGGGCCCTGCCCCTTCCACGAAAGTGAGAAGTGCGTGCTTAGAGAGGCTGAGAGGAATCTACACAGACGGGCCTTGCCGGGCTTCCCCACTCGGTGCATGATTTCGGGAGATCTTCGCCGGGTCCCCACTTGGACGGAAGGGCCATTCGCAGACTTTTCTCTCTGTCACGTGTGACGTCCGTACTTCTCATATTTCCCTGATAAGCTCCTCGACTTTAAAATACACGGCTAAGGCCGGGCACGGTGGCTCACGCCTGTCATCCCAGCATTTTGGAAGGCCGAGGCGGGTGGATCACCTGAGGTCGGGAGTTCGAGGCCAGCCTGACCTACATGAAGAAACCCCGTCTCTACTAAAAATACAAAATGAACCGGGCATGGTGGCGCAGGCCTGTAATCCCAGCTACTCGCGGGGCTGACGCAGGAGAATCGCTGGAACCTGGCAAGTGGAGGTTGCAGTGAGCCGAGATGGCACCCTTGCACTCCAGACTGGGCAGCAAGAGCGAAACTCCGTCCCACCGCCCCCGCCCATGCGCGCGCGCGCGCACACACACACACACACGCACACACACACACACAGAAAAAAAGAGGGAGAAAAATAGAAAAAGAGAAATTCTTCACACGTGACCCATAAGTGTGTGTTCCCGCGAGTGATTTCTAAGAAATGGCACTGTAGGGACTGAACGCGGTGGCTCACGTCTGTCATCCCAGGACTTTGGGAAGCTGAGGCGGGTGAATCAGGAGGTCAGGAGTTCAAGACCAGCCTGGCCCACATGGTGAAACCCCGTCCCTGCTAAAACTACAAAACTGAGTCGGGCGCGGTGGGGCAGACCCCTGTGGTCCCAGCTACTCGGGAGACAGAGGCGGGAGAATCGCTGGAACCTGGGAGGCGGAGGCGGGGGTTGCAGTGAGCCGAGATCGTCCCACTGCACTACAGCCTGGGCTGTAGAGTGAGTGAGACTCTGTCTCAAAATTACATAAATAAATAAATGGCAAGCAAGAAAGAGAAAATGACAGAAATGGCACTGTATCGCTACTGGGCTGGGACGGCGGTGATGTTCTTCTGGGGAGACACCACGTGGGGCGATGTGTAGTGTGCGGACTCCGATCTTAGTGGTGGAATGTGGATGCTCCGCGATTCACCGTACTGACTAGATTCATGACTGATTCACGACAGGGTGGACCTCGGGGAACACGGTTGAGAAATGGGTACATCGGGAGCAAAATCTGGCCCCGGAACAGGAAGGGAGTGTGATGGGCACTGCCTTCCCCGTGAAATCCACGCTGTGTCCGGGAGCGTGGATGTCATGCACTAACACTCGTTCAGGTATTGCCTCTCCGAGGTCGTGGGTCTGGAGTCTACTCTGACACGCTAATGACTGCACTTCTGTCTTCGGTAGCTCCCACCTCCACCCCTGGCGTCCTCCATGCGCCCGCGCCCCTGGTCGTCCTCTCTTCTCTCTGGGGGAATGGAAGTGCCAGGTGATCCCAGGGGCAGAAACTTTGGCTGTGACCCTGGGGGGTCTGGTCGACCAGTCGCGGGCATCGCGTGGGAGGACTCCCTGGGCCCGGAGACGGCCTGTTTTGAGAGGGATCCGGGAGACGCCGGCGGCGACGCAGTGTGCCTCCGCCGCATCCCCCTCCCCAACCTCCACCCCGACCCAGAGCGATCCATCCTTTGCTTCTTTTTCCGTGACGACTGACACTTGCAGGCATCGGTTGTCTTCGGGCATCACCTAGCGGCCACTGTTACTGAAAGTCGAGGTGGCACGGAGGGAGGTCTCGCCGAAACTTCACCGAGCCTGGGGCAACCGGTTTCTCGCCCTCCCTTCTGGAGGCCCCTCCCTCTCTCCCTCGTTGCCTAGGTAACCTCCGCCCTGGCGGGGGCCCTATTGTTCTTTTTTTTTTTTTTTTTTTTTGAGACGGAGTCTGGCTCTGTAGCCCGGGCTGGACTGCAGTGGCCCGATCTCGGCTCACTGCAAGCTCCGCCTCCCAGGTTTACGCCATTCTCCTGCCTCAGCCTCCGGAGTAGCTGGGACTCCAGGCGCCCGCCACCTCGCCCGGCTAATTTTTTTTTGTATTTTAGTAGAGACGGGGTTTCACCGTGTTAGCCAGGATGGTCTCGATCTCCTGACCTCGTGATCCGCCCGTCTCGGCCTCCCAAAGTGCTGGGATGACAGGCTTGAGCCACCGCGCCCGGCCCCTGTTGTTCTTTTATCGTCGCTTTAGTTTTCTTTGTGTGTTGGTTTCTTTAATGCGCATAGACTCTTCGACTTGGGCTGTATGAGGGGTCAGTTTAATTTTCAAGTCGCCCCCCCACCACCCCCGCGGCTCCACCCCTCCCCCACGTTCCTTTACCTGAATTTAGTGAGTCAGTGAGGTGGGTTCCCCTCAACCTCCCCACCCCCCGCCTCCCAACATCCTGCTTGGAAACGTTCCGGAGCCAGCCGGGTGTGCCTCCATCTTCTCTCCCCCTCCCCCACCCCTTGCCGGCGATCTCATTCTTGCCAGGCTGACATTTGCATCGGTGGTAGTCAGGCCTCACTCAGTGGCCACCGTTTTTTGAGATGGGGGGGCGGCACGGTCCCACTTCCCCAGAGGCAGCTTGGGCCGATGGCATAGCCCTTGACCCGTGTGGGCAATCGGGCTGGTCTGGAGTTGTGGGGTTTCTCCCCCTCCCGCCTTCGCTCCTCAGGCCTCCCTCCGTAGGAAAGCTTCACCCCGGCTGGGTCTCAATCACCTTTGATCATGATGTTTTCTCTTCTCCTCCCTCCCTCCCGCCAGCATATTTCCACAATGGGAAGGGCGTCACAGCTCTAGTATGGGCCTTCTTAGTACTTGCCCCAAGTAGAAACGCTTTCTGAAAACTAACACTCTGCTCACTTAAGATTTCCAGGGGGCCGGGCGCGGTGGCTCAAGTCTGTCATCCCAGCACTTTGGGAGGCCGAAACGGGTGGATCACGAGGTCAGGAGATCGAGACCATCCTGGCTAACACGGTGAAAACCCGTCTCTACTAAAAAATACAAAAAACTAGCCGGGCGAGGTGGCGGGCGCCTGTAGTCCCAGCTACTCGGGAGGCTGAGGCAGGAGAAAGGCGTGAACCCGGAGGCGGAGCTTGCAGTGAGCTGAGATCCGGCCACTGCCCTCCAGCCTGGGCCACAGAGCAAGACTCCGTCTCAAAAAAAAAAAAAAAAAAAAAAAAAAGATTTCCAGGGACGGTGCCTTGGCCCGTGTTTGTTGGCTTGTTTTGTTTTGTTTGTGTTTTTCCTTGTTCTTATTTGTTTCTTTTCAGGTGCAGTAGAAATCCCCAATTTTCGGCCGGGCACGGTGGCTCAAGCCTGTCATCCCAGCACTTTGGGAGGCCGAGACGGGCGGATCACGAGGTCAGGAGATCGAGACCATCCTGGCTAACACGGTGAAACCCCGTCTCTACTAAAATACAAAAAAAAATTAGCCCGGCGAGGTGGCGGGCGCCTGTACTCCCAGCTACTCGGGAGGCTGAGGCAGGAGAATGGCGTGAACTCGGGAGGCGGGGCTTGCAGGGAGCTGAGATCCGGCCACTGCACTCCAGCCTGGGCAACAGAGCCAGACTCCGTCTCAAAAAAAAAAAAAAAAAAAAAAAAAAAGAAATCCCCAATTTTCAGGAAGACGTGTATTTTCCCCAAGACAGGTTAGCTGCTGTTTTCTCCTGTTGTTAACTAGTGCATTTGTGACTCTCTCGACATGTAGTGAGAGCCGGTTGATGTGTACTATACTTCATGAGATCTTATTTTCTAGAAATCCATAAGCAGATGCTCCTGCTGCTCCTGCTGCTGCTGCTGCTCTTGTTGCTGTTGTTGCTGTTGTTGTTTTCAAAGCATACCCCGGCCACCGTTTATGGGATCAAAAGCATTATAAAATATGTGTAATTATTTCTTGAGCACGCCCTTCCTCCTCCTCTCTCCGTCTCTCTGTCTGTGTCTGTGTCTCTCTTTCTCTGTCTGTCTTCTCCCTCTCTCTCTCTGTGTGCCTCTCTCTCTCTCTCTCCCCCCCCATCTGTTTGCTTCTCTCTCTCTCTGTCTGTTTCTCACTATCTCTCTCTGCCCATCTCTGTCTGTCTCTCTCTCTCTCTCTCTCTCTCTCTGCCTATTTCTCTCTGTGTGTCTGTCTTCTGTCTTACTCTCTTTCTCTTCCTGTCTGTCTGTCTGTCTGTCTCTCTCTGTCTCTCTCTCCCGTCTGTCTGTTTCTCTCTCTCTCTCTCTCTCTCTCTCTCTCTCTCTCTCTCTCTTTCTGTGTGTTTCTCTCTGTCTCTCTCTGTCCCTCTCTGTCTTTGTCTGTCTGTCTCTCTGTCTGTCTCTGTCTGCCTTCTCTCTCTCTCTCTCTCTCTGCCTGTCTGTTTCTCTCTCTCTCTCTCTCTCTCTCTCTCTCTCTCTGCCTGTCTGTTTCTCTCTCTCTCTCTCTCTCTCTCTCTCTCTCTCTCTGCCTGTCTGTTTGTCTCTCTCTCTCTCTCTCTCTCTCTCTCTCTCTGCCTGTCTGTCTCTCTCTCTCTCTCTCTCTCTCTCTCTCTCTCTCTCTGTCTCTCTGTCGCTCGCTCTCTCCGTGTCGGTCTTCTGCCTTAGTCTCTTTCTCTTCCTGTCTGTCTGTCTGTCTCTCTCTCTCTCTCTCTTTCTCTGTCTTTCTCTCCCCCTGTCTGTCTGTTTCTCTCTGTCTCTCTCTCTCCCCCCCTCTTTCTATGCGTTTCTCTCCGTCTCTCTCTGTCCATCTCTGTCTCTCTCTCTCTCTCTCTCTCTCTCTCTCTCTCTCTCTGCGCCTGTCTCTCTCCCTGTGTCTGTCTTCTGTCTTACTCTATTTCTCTGCCTGTCTTTCAGTCTGTGGCTTTGTCTCTCTCTCCCTGTCTGTGTCTCTCTGTCTCTCTCTGCCTGTGTTTCTCTCACTGTGTCTGTCTTCTGTCTGATTCTCTTTCTCTGCCTGTCGCTCCCTCTTTCTGTCTGTTTCTCTGTCTCAGTGCGTCTCTGTCCCTTTCTCT
>NW_027328262.1:0-40295 GCF_047675955.1 Chlorocebus sabaeus | reverse complement strand
TCAAACTGGCTGAAACCAGACCAGAACATCTCAAACCGGTTTTCACAGGCTCAATCCGGACTCATACGTGCTTTGACCGTGTCAAACCAGGCCACACGGGCTCGAACCGGTTTGGACCGGCTCAAACCGGACTCAAACCGGCCCCGACCGGTTCCAACCGGTTTTGAGAGGCTCAAACCGGATCAGACCTGCTCAAAACAAACCAGACCATCTGAAAACGGTTTTAACCGGCTCAAACCGGACTATAACGAGACCAGACCGGCTCAAACCGGTTTTCACCTTCTCAAACTGGACCAGACCTGCTCAAACCGGTTCAAACCAGACCAGATCGGCTCAAACCGGTTTTGAACGGCTGAAACCGGACTCAAAAGGGAACAGACAATCTCAAACCTCTTTTGACCGTATTAGACAGGCTCAAACCGGTTTTGACCGTCTCAAACTGAAACAGACCGGCTCAAACTGGTTTTGATCGGCTTAAACCGGACTCAAACCGGAACGGAACAGACCGGCTCAAACCGGACTTAAACCGGTTTTTAACGCTTCAAACCGGACTCAAATCCGAGCAGACCGGCTCAAACATGTTTTGACCGTATTATACCGGCTCAAACCAGATTTGACTGGCTCAAACCGCACGAGACGGGCTCAAACCGGTTTTGACCGGCTCAAACTGCACCAGACCGGCACAAACCGGACTTAAACCGGACACAAACCGGACCAGACCGGCTCAGACCGGTTTTGACCGGCTCAATCCGGACTCAAACGGGTTTTGACCAGATCAAACCAGGCCAGACCGGCTCAAACCAATTTTGACCGGCTCAAATCGGGCTCAAACCGGACCAAAACAGCTCAAACCAGTTTTGACGGGCTCAAACCAGAGTCAAACGTGTTTTGACCAGATCAAACCAGGCCACACCTGCTGAAACCGGTTTTGACCGGCTCAAACTGGACTCTAACCGGACCAGACCGGCTCAAACCTGTTTTGACTGGCTCAAAAAGGACTCAAACCTGATTAGACCGGCTCAAATCGGTTTTGAACGGCTCAAACCGGACTCAAACAGGAACAGACCTGCTCAAACAGGAACAGGTGGGCTCAAATCGGCTCACCCCACACCAGACCGGCTCAAACCTTCTCAAACCGGACCAGAACATCTCAAACCGGTTTTCACTGGCTCAAACCGGACTCATATGGGTTTTGACCATATCAAACCAGGCCAGACCGGCTCAAATCGGTTTTGACCGGCTCAAACCATACTCAAACTGGAGCAGACTGGCTCAAACAGGTTTTGACCGCCTCGAACCAGAACGGACCAGACCGGCTCAAAACGGACTCAAACGTGTTTTGACCGGCTCCAACCGTATCAAACCGCACCCGACCGGCTCTTAGACTGGCTCAAACCGGTTTTAACCGTCTCATTACGGACCAGACCGGGTCTACCAGGTTTTGAACGGCTCAATCCAGACTCAAACCGGACCAGACCAGCTAAAACCGGTTTGAACCGGCTCAAACCAGACCAGACAGGCCCAAACCGGATCAAACCGCACCAGAACGGTTCAAACCAGTTTTGACCGGCTCAAACCAGTGTCAAGCGGGTTTTGACCAGATCAAAACAGTCCAGACGGGCTCCAACCAGTTTTGACCGGCTCAAACCGGACTCAAACCGGACCAGATCGCCTCAAACCTGTTTTGACTGGGTCAAACCGGACTCAAACCGGACCAGACCGGCTCAAACCGGTTTTGATCGGCTGAAACCAGACTCAAAGCGGACTAGACCGTCTCAAAACGGTTTTGAACTGCTAAACCGGACTCAAACAGGAAGAGACCGGCTAAAACTGCCTCAAGCCTCACCAGACCAGCTCAAACTGGCTGAAACCAGACCAGAACATCTCAAACCGGTTTTCACAGGCTCAATCCGGACTCATACGTGTTTTGACCGGGTCAAACCAGGCCACACGGGCTCGAACCGGTTTGGACCGGCTCAAACCGGACTCAAACCGGCCCCGACCGGTTCCAACCGGTTTTGTGAGGCTCAAACCGTATCAGACCTGCTCAAAACAAACCAGACCAGCTGAAACCGGTTTTAACCAGCTCAAACCGGACTATAACGAGACCAGACCGGCTCAAACCGGTTTTCACCTTCTCAAACTAGACCAGACCTGCTCAAACCGGTTCAAACCAGACCAGATCGGCTCAAACCGGTTTTGAACGGCTGAAACCGGACTCAAAAGGGACCAGACAATCTCAAACCTCTTTTGACCGTATTAGACAGGCTCAAACCGGTTTTGACCGTCTCAAACTGAAACAGACCGGCTCAAACTGGTTTTGATCGGCTTAAACCGGACTCAAACCGGAACGGAACAGACCGGCTCAAACCGGACTTAAACCGGTTTTTAGCGCTTCAAACCGGACTCAAATCCCAGCAGACCGGCTCAAACATGTTTTGACCGTATTATACCGGCTCAAACCAGATTTGACTGGCTCAAACCGCACGAGACGGGCTCAAACCGGTTTTGACCGGCTCAAACTGCACCAGACCGGCACAAACCGGACTCAAACCGGACACAAACCGGACCAGACCGGGTCAGACCGGTTTTGACCGGCTCAATCCGGACTCAAACGGGTTTTGACCAGATCAAACCAGGCCGGACCGGCTCAAACCAATTTTGAACGGCTCAAACCGGGCTCAAACTGGACCAAAACGGCTCAAACCAGTTTTGACGGGCTCAAACCAGAGTCAAACGTGTTTTGACCAGATCAAACCACTCCACACCGGCTGAAACCGGTTTTGACCGGCTCAAACTGGACTCTAACCGGACCAGACCGGCTCAAACCTGTATTGACCGGCTCAAACTGGACTCAAACCGGACCAGACCGGCTCAAACCTGTTTTGACGGGCTCAAACCGGACTCAAACTGGAGCAGACTGGCTCAAACAGGTTTTGACCGGCTCAAACCAGAACGGACCAGACCGGCTCAAAACGGACTCAAACGTGTTTTGACCGGCTCCAACCGTATCAAACCGCACCCGACCGGCTCTTAGACTGGCTCAAACCGGTTTTAACCGTCTCATTACGGACCAGACCGGGTCTACCAGGTTTTGAACGGCTCAAACCAGACTCAAACCGGACCAGACCAGCTAAAACCGGTTTGAACCGGCTCAAACCAGACCAGACAGGCCCAAACCGGATCAAACCGGACCAGAACGGTTCAAACCAGTTTTGACCGGCTCAAACCAGTGTCAAACGGGTTTTGACCAGATCAAAACAGGCCAGACGGGCTCCAACCAGTTTTGACCGGCTCAAACTGGACTCTAACCTGACCAGACCGGCTCAAACCTGTTTTGACTGGCTCAAAAAGGACTCAAACCTGACTAGACCGGCTCCAAACGGTTTTGAACGGCTCAAACCGGACTCAAACATGAACAGACCGGCTCAAACAGGAACAGATGGGCTCAAATCGGCTCACACCAGACCAGACCGGCTCAAACCTTCTCAAACCGGACCAGAACATCTCAAACTGGTTTTCACTGGCTCAAACCGGACTCATATGGGTTTTGACCATATCAAACCAGGCCAGACCGGCTCAAATCGGTTTTGACCGGCTCAAACCGGACTCAAGCCGGCCCAGACCGGTTCCAATCTTTTTTCACAGGCTCAAACCGGACCAGACCGGCTCAAAACGAACCAGACCGACTGAATCCGGTTTTGACCGGCTCAAACCGGACTAAAACCTGACCGGACCGGCTCAAACCGGGTCAAACCAGGCCAGACCGTCTCAAACAGGTTTGGACCGGCTCAAACCGGAACGGACCAGACCACCTCAAAACGGACTCAAACATGATTTGACCGGCTCCAACCGGATCAAACCACACCTGACCGGCTCTTAGACTGGCTCAAACCGGTTTTAACTGTCTCATTACGGACCAGCCCGGGTCTACCAGGATTTGAACGGCTCAAACCGGACTCAAACTGGACCAGAACGGCTAAAACTGGTTTGAACCGGCTCAAACGAGACCAGACTGCCTCAAGCCGTATCAAACCGGACCAGAACGGCTCAAACCAGTTTTGACCGGCTCAAACCAGAGTCAAACGGGTTTTGACCAGATCAAATCAGTCCAGACCGGCTCAAACCGGTTTTGACCGCCTCAAACCGGACTCAAACCGAACCAGACCAGCTCAAAGCTTTTTTGACTGGCTCAAACCAGACTCAAACCGTACCAGACCGGCTCATACCGGTTTTGAACGGCTCAAATCGGACTCAAACTGGAACAGACCGGCTCAAGAAGGAACAGACCGGCTCAAACCGGCTAAAACTAGACCAGACCAGCTCAAACGGGCTCAAACCGGCCACGACCGTTTCCAACCAGTTTTGACAGGCTCAAACCGGACTAGACGTGCTCAAAACAAACGAGACCAGCTGAAACCAGTTTTAACCGGTTCAAACCCGACTATAACGGGACCAGACCAGCTCATACCGTTTTTCCCCTTCTCAAACCAGACCAGACAGGCTCAAACCGGTTCAAACCAGACCAGACCGGCTCAAACCGGTTTTGAACGGCTGAAACCAGACTCAAACCGGACCAGACCCTCTCAAACCTATTTTGACCGTATTAGCCCGACTCAAACCGCTTTTGACCGTCTCAAACCGAATCAGACCGGCCCAAACCGGTTTTGATCGGCTTAAACCGGACTCAAACCGGAACGGAAAAGACCGGCTCAAACCGGACTGAAACCGGGTTTTACCGCCTCAAACCGGACTCAAATCCGAGCAGACCGGCTCAAACATGTTTTGACCGTATTAGACTGGCTCAAACCAGTTTTGACCAGCTCAAACCGGATGAGACGGTCTCAAACCGGTTTTCACCGGTTCAAACTGGACCAGACCGGAACAAACCGGACTCAAACCGGACTCAAACCGGACCAGACCGGCTCAAACCTGTTTTGACTGGCTCAAACCAGACTCAAACTGGAGCAGACGGGCTCAAACAGGTTTTGACCGGCTCAAACCAGAACGGACCAGACCGGCTCAAAACGGACTCAAACGTGTTTTGACCGGCTCCAACCGTATCAAACCGAAGCCTACCTGCTCTTAGACTGGCTCAAACCGGTTTTAACCGTCTCATTACGGACCAGACCGGGTCTACCAGGTTTTGAATGGCTCAATCCAGACTCAAACCGGACCAGACCAGCTAAAACCGGTTTGAACCGGCTCAAACCAGACCAGACAGGCCCAAACCGGATCAAACCGGACCAGAACGGTTCAAACCAATTTTGACCGGCTCAAACCAGTGTCAAACGGGTTTTTACCAGATCAAAACAGGCCTGACGGGCTCCAACCAGTTTTGACCGGCTCAAACCGGACTCAAACCGGACCAGATCGGCTCAAACCTGTTTTGACTGGGTCAAACCGGACTCAAACCGGACCAGACCGGATCAAACCGATTTTGATCGGCTGAAACCAGACTCAAAGCGGACTAGACCGTCTCAAAACGGTTTTGAACTGCTAAACCGGACTCAAACAGGAAGAGACCGGCTAAAACTGGCTCAAGCCACACCAGACCAGCTCAAACTGTCTGAAACCAGACCAGAACATCTCAAAGCGGTTTTCACAGGCTCAATCCGGACTCATACGTGTTTTGACCGGGTCAAACCAGGCCACACGGGCTCAAACCGGTTTGGACCGTCTCAAACCGGACTCAATCCGGCCCCGACCGGTTCCAACCGGTTTTGAGAGGCTCAAACCGGATCAGACCTGCTCAAAACAAACCAGACCAGCTGAAACCGGTTTTAACCGGCTCAAACCGGACTGTAACGGGACCAGACCGGCTCAAACCGGTTTTCACCTTCTCAAACTAGACCAAACCTGCTCAAACCGGTTCAAACCAGACCAGATCGGCTCAAACCGGTTTTGAATGGCTGAAACCGGACTCAAAAGGGACCAGACAATCTCAAACCTCTTTTGACCGTATTAGACAGGCTCAAACCGGTTTTGACCGTCTCAAACTGAAACAGACCGGCTCAAACTGGTTTTGATCGGCTTAAACCGGACTCAAACCGGAACGGAACAGACCGGCTCAAACCGGACTTAAACCGGTTTTTAGCGCTTCAAACCGGATTCAAATCCGAGCAGACCGGCTCAAACATGTTTTGACCGTATTATACCGGCTCAAACCAGATTTGACTGGCTCAAACCGCACGAGACGGGCTCAAACCGGTTTTGACCGGCTCAAACTGCACCAGAGCGGCACAAACCGGACTCAAACCGGACACAAACCGGACCAGACCGGCTCAGACCGGTTTTGACCGGCTCAATCCGGACTCAACCGGGTTTTGACCAGATCAAACCAGGCCGGACCGGCTCAAACCAATTTTGACCGGCTCAAACCGGGCTCAAACCGGACCAAAACGGCTCAAACCAGTTTTGATGGGCTCAAACCAGAGACAAACGTGTTTTGACCAGATCAAACCAGGCCACACCGGCTGAAACCGGTTTTGACCGGCTCAAACTGGACTCTAACCGGACCAGACCGGCTCAAACCTGTTTTGACTGGCTCAAAAAGGACTCAAACCTGACTAGACCGGCTCAAAACGGTTTTGAACGGCTCAAACCGGACTCAAACATGAACAGAGCGGCTCAAACAGGAACAGATGGGCTCAAATCGGCTCACACCAGACCAGACCGGCTCAAACCTTCTCAAACCGGACCAGAACATCTCAAACCGGTTTTCACTGGCTCAAACCGGACTCATATGGGTTTTGACCATATCAAACCAGGCCAGACCGGCTCAAACCGGTTTTGACCGGCTCAAACCGGACTCAAACCGGCCCAGACCGGTTCCAATCGGTTTTGACAGGCTCAAACCGGACCAGACCGGCTCAAAACTAACCAGACCGGCTGGATGCGGTTTTGACCGGCTCAAACCGGACTCAAACCTGACCGGACCGGCTCAAACCGGGTCAAACCAGGCCAGACCGGCTCAAACAGGTTTTGACCGGCTCAAACCGGAACGGACCAGACCACCTCAAAACGGACTCAAACATGATTTGACCGGCTCCAACCGTATCAAACCGCACCCGACCGGCTCTTAGACTGGCCCAAACCGGTTTTAACCGTCTCATTACGGACCAGACCGCGTCTACCAGGTTTTGAACGGCTCAAACCGGACTCAAACCGGACCAGAACGGCTAAAACTGGTTTGAACCGGCTCAAACGAGACCAGACTGCCTCAAGCCGTATCAAACCGGACCAGAACGGCTCAAACCAGTTTTGACCGGCTCAAACCAGAGTCAAACGGGTTTTGACCAGATCAAATCAGGCCAGACCGGCTCAAACCGGTTTTGACCGGCTCAAACCGGACTCAAACCGAACCAGACCAGCTCAAAGCTTTTTTGACTGGCTCAAACCAGACTCAAACCGTACCAGACCGGCTCATACCGGTTTTGAACGGCTCAAATCGGACTCAAACTGGAACAGACCGCTTCAAGCAGGTACAGACCGGCTCAAACCGGCTAAAACTAGACCAGACCAGCTCAAACGGGCTCAAACCGGCCATGACCGTTTCCAACCAGTTTTGACAGGCTCAAACCGGACTAGACCTGCTCAAAACAAACCAGACCAGCTGAAACCAGTTTTAACCGGTTCAAACCGGACTATAAAGGGGCCAGAACGGCTCATACCGTTTTTCCCCTTCTCAAACCAGACCAGACAGGCTCAAACCGGTTCAAACCAGACCAGACCGGCTCAAACCGGTTTTGAACGGCTGAAACCAGAATCAAACCGGACCAGACCCCTCAAACCTATTTTGACCGTATTAGCCCGACTCAAACCGCTTTTGACCGTCTCAAACCGAATCAGACCGGCTCAAACCGGTTTTGATCGGCTTAAACCGGACTCAAACCGGAGCGGAAAAGACCGGCTCAAACCGGACTGAAACCAGGTTTTACCGCCTCAAACCGGACTCAAATCCGAGCAGACCGGCTCAAACATGTTTTGACCGCATTAGACTGGCTCAAACCAGTTTTGACCAGCTCAAACCGGATGAGACGGTCTCAAACCGGTTTTCACCAGCTCAAACTGGACCAGACCGGAACAAACCGGACTCAAACCGGACTCAAACTGGAGCAGACTGGCTCAAACAGGTTTTGACCGGCTCAAACCAGAAAGGACCAGACCGGCTCAAAACGGACTCAAACGTGTTTTGACCAGCTCCAACCGTATCAAACCGCACCAGATCTGCTCTTAGACTGGCTCAAACCGGTTTTAACCGTCTCATTACGGACCAGACTGGGTCTACCAGGTTTTGAATGGCTCAAACCAGACTCAAACCGGACCAGACCAGCTAAAACCGGTTTGAACCGGCTCAAACCAGACCAGACAGGCCCAAACCGGATCAAACCGGACCGGAACGGTTCAAACCAGTTTTGACCGGCTCAAACCAGTGTCAAACGGGTTTTGACCAGATCAAAACAGGCCAGACGGGCTCCAACCAGTTTTGACCGGCTCAAACCGGACTCAAACCGGACCAGATCGGCTCAAACCTGTTTTGACTGGGTCAAACCGGACTCAAACCGGACCAGACCGGCTCAAACCGGTTTTGATCGGCTGAAACCAGACTCAAAGCGGACTAGACCGTCTCAAAACGGTTTTGAACTGCTAAACCGGACTCAAACAGGAAGAGACCGGCTAAAACTGGCTCAAGCCACACCAGACCAGCTCAAATTGTCTGAAACCAGACCAGAACATCTCAAACCGGTTTTCACAGGCTCAATCCGGACTCATAAGTGTTTTGACCGGGTCAAACCAGGCCATACGGGCTCGAACAGGTTTGGACCGGCTCAAACCGGACTCAAACCGGCCCCGACCAGTTCCAACCGGTTTTGAGAGGCTCAAACCGGATCAGACCTGCTCAAAACAAACCAGACCAGCTGAAACCGGTTTTAACCGGCTCAAACCGGACTATAACGGGACCAGACCGGCTCAAACCGGTTTTCACCTTCTCAAACTAGACCAGACCTGCTCAAACCGGTTCAAACCAGACCAGATCGGCTCAAACCGGTTTTGAACGGCTGAAACCGGACTCAAAAGGGACCAGACAATCTCAAACCTCTTTTGACCGTATTAGACAGGCTCAAACCGGTTTTGACCGTCTCAAACTGAAACAGACCGGCTCAAACTGGTTTTGATCGGCTTAAACCGGACTCAAACCGGAACGGAACAGACCGGCTCAAACCGGACTTAAACCGGTTTTTAGCGCTTCAAACCGGACTCAAATCCCAGCAGACCGGCTCAAACATGTTTTGACCGTATTATACCGGCTCAAACCAGATTTGACTGGCTCAAACCACACGAGACGGGCTCAAACCGGTTTTGACCGGCTCAAACTGCACCAGACCGGCACAAACCGGACTCAAACCGGACACAAACCGGACCAGACCGGCTCAGACCGGTTTTGACCGGCTCAATCCGGACTCAAACGGTTTTTGACCAGATCAAACCAGGTCGGACCGGCTCAAACCAATTTTGACCGGCTCAAACCGGGCTCAAACCGGACCAAAACGGCTCAAACCAGTTTTGACGGGCTCAAACCAGAGTCAAACGTGTTTTGACCAGATCAAACCAGGCCACACCGGCTGAAACCGGTTTTGACTGGCCCAAACTGGACTCTAACCGGACCAGACAGGCTCAAACCTGTTTTGACTGGCTCAAAAAGGACTCAAACCTGACTAGACCGGCTCAAAACGGTTTTGAACGGCTCAACCCGGACTCAAACAGGAACAGAATTGCTCAAACAGGAACAGATGGGCTCAAATCGGCTCACACCAGACCAGACCGGCTCAAACCTTCTCAAACCGGACCAGAACATCTCAAACCGGTTTTCACTGGCTCAAACCGGACTCATATGGGTTTTGACCATATCAAACCAGGCCAGACCGGCTCAAACCGGTTTTCACCGGCTCAAACCGGACTCAAACCGGCCCAGACCGGTTCCAATCGGTTTTGACAGGCTCAAACCGGACCAGACCGGCTCAATACGAACCAGACCGGCTGAATCCGGTTTTGACCGGCTCAAACCGGACTAAAACCTGAGCGGACTGGCTCCTAGACTGGCTCAAACCGGTTTAACCGTGTCATTACAGACCAGACCGGGTCTACCAGGTTTTGAACGGCTCAAACCGGACTCAAACCGGACCTGACCGGCTAAAACTGGTTTGAACCGGCTCAAACGAGACCAGACTGCCTCAAGCCGTATCAAACCGGACCAGAACGGCTCAAACCAGTTTTGACCGGCTCAAACCAGAGTCAAACGGGTTTTGACCACATCAAACCAGGCCAGACAGGCTCAAACCGGTTTTGACCGGCTCAAACCGGACTCAAACCGAACCAGACCAGCTCAAAGCTTTTTTGACTGGCTCAAACCAGACTCAAACCGTACCAGACCGGCTCATACCGGTTTTGAACGGCTCAAATCGGACTCAAACTGGAACAGACCGGCTCAAGCAGGAACAGACCGGCTCAAACCGGCTAAAACTAGACCAGACCAGCTCAAACGGGCTCAAACCGGCCACGACCGTTTCCAACCAGTTTTGACAGGCTCAAACCGGACTAGACCTGCTCAAAACAATCCAGACCAGCTGAAACCAGTTTTAACCGGTTCAAACCGGACTATAACGGGACCAGACCGGCTCATACCGTTTTTCCCCTTCTCAAACCAGACCAGACAGGCTCAAACCGGTTCAAACCAGACCAGACCGGCTCAAACCGGTTTTCAACGGCTGAAACCAGACTCAAACCGGAGCAGACCCTCTCAAACCTATTTTGACCGTATTAGCCCGACTCAAACCGCTTTTGACCGTCTCGAACCGAATCAGACCGGCTCAAACCGGTTTTGATCGGCTTAAACCGGACTCAAACCGGAACGGAACAGACCGGCTCAAACTGGACTTAAACCGGTTTTTAGCGCTTCAAACCGGACTCAAATCCGAGCAGACCGGCTCAAACATGTTTTGACCGTATTATACCGGCTCAAACCAGATTTGACTGGCTCAAACCGCACGAGACGGGCTCAAACCGGTTTTGACCGGCTGAAACTGCACCAGACCGGCACAAACCGGACTCAAAACCGGACACAAACCGGACCAGACCGGCTCAGACCGGTTTTGACCGGCTCAATCCGGACTCAAACGGGTTTTGACCAGATCAAACCAGGCCGGACCGGCTCAAACCAATTTTGACCAGCTCAAACCGGGCTCAAACCGGACCAAAATGGCTCAAACCAGTTTTGACGGGCTCAAACCAGAGTCAAACGTGTTTTGACCAGATCAAACCAGGCCACACCGGCTGAAACCGGATTTGACCGGCTCAAACTGGACCCTAACCGGACCAGACCGGCTCAAACCTGTTTGACTGGCTCAAAAAGGACTCAAACCTGACTAGACTGGCTCAAAACGGTTTTGAACGGCTCAAACCGGACTCAAACAGGAACAGACCTGCTCAAACAGGAACAGATGGGCTCAAATCGGCTCACACCAGACCAGACCGGCTCAAACCTTCTCAAACCAAACCAGAATATCTCAAACCGGTTTTCACTGGCTCAAACCGGACTCATATGGGTTTTGACCATATCAAACCAGGCCAGACCGGCTCAAACCGGTTTTGACCGGCTCAAACCGGACTCAAACCGGCCCAGACCGGTTCCAATCGGATTTCACAGGCTCAAACCGGACCAGACCGGCTCAAAACGAACCAGACCGACTGAATCCGGTTTTGACCGGCTCAAACCGGGTCAAACCAGGCCAGACCGGCTCAAACAGGTTTTGACCGGCTCAAACCGGAACGTACCAGACCACCTCAAAACGGACTCAAACATGATTTGACCAGCTCCAACCGGATCAAACCACACCCGACCGGCTCTTAGACTGGCTCAAACCGGTTTTAAGCGTCTCATTACGGACCAGACCGGGTCTACCAGGTTTTGAACGGCTCAAACCGGACTCAAACCGGACCAGACCGGCTAAAACTGGTTTGAACCGGCTCAAACGAGACCAGACTGCCTCAAGCCGTATCCAACCGGACCAGAACGGCTCAAACCAGTTTTGACCGGCTCAAACCAGAGTCAAACGGGTTTTGACCAGATCAAATCAGGCCAGACCGGCTCAAACCGGTTTTGACCGGCTCAAACCGGACTCAAACCGAACCAGACCAGCTCAAAGCTTTTTTGACTGGCTCAAACCAGACTCAAACCGTACCAGACCGGCTCATACCAGTTTTGAACGGCTCAAATCGGACTCAAACTGGAACAGACCGGCTCAAGCAGGAACAGACCGGCTCAAACCGGCTAAAACTAGACCAGACCAGCTCAAACGGGCTCAAACCGGCCACGACCGTTTCCAACCAGTTTTGACAGGCTCAAACCGGACTAGACCTGCTCAAAACAAACCAGACCAGCTGAAAACAGTTTTAACCGGTTCAAACCGGACTATAAAGGGGCCAGAACGGCTCATACCGTTTTTCCCCTTCTCAAACCAGACCAGACAGGCTCAAACCGGTTCAAACCAGACCAGACCGGCTCAAACCGGTTTTGAACGGCTGAAACCAGACTCAAACCGGACCAGACCCTCTCAAACCTATTTTGACCGTATTAGCCCGACTCAAACCGCTTTTGACCGTCTCAAACCGAATCAGACCGGCTCAAACCGGTTTTGATCGGCTTAAACCGGACTCAAACCGGAACGGAAAAGACCAGCTCAAACCGGACTGAAACCGGGTTTTACCGCCTCAAACCAGACTCAAATCCGAGCAGACCGGCTCAAACATGTTTTGACCGTATTAGACTGGCTCAAACCAGTTTTGACCAGATCAAACCAGATGAGACGGTCTCAAACCGGTTTTCACCGGCTCAAACTGGACCAGACCGGAACAAACCGGACTCAAACCGGACTCAAACTGGAGCAGACTGGCTCAAACAGGTTTTGACCGGCTCAAAGCAGAACGGACCAGACCGGGTAAAAACGGACTCAAACGTGTTTTGACCGGCTCCAACCGTATCAAACCGCACCAGATCTGCTCTTAGACTGGTTCAAACCGGTTTTAACTGTCTCATTACGGACCAGACCGGGTCTACCAGGTTTTGAACGGCTCAAACCAGACTCAAACCGGACCAGACCAGCTAAAACCGGTTTGAACCGGCTCAAACCAGACCAGAAAGGCCCAAACCGGATCAAACCGGACCAGAACGGTTCAAACCAATTTTGACCGGCTCAAACCAGTGTCAAACGGGTTTTGACCAGATCAAAACAGGCCAGACGGGCTCCAACCAGTTTTGACCGGCTCAAACCGGACTCAAACCGGACCAGATCGGCTCAAACCTGTTTTGACTGGGTCAAACCGGACTCAAACCGGACCAGACCGGCTCAAACCGATTTTGATCGGCTGAAACCAGACTCAAAGCGGACTAGACCGTCTCAAAACGGTTTTGAACTGCTAAACCGGACTCAAACAGGAAGAGACCGGCTAAAACTGGCTCAAGCCACACCAGACCAGCTCAAACTGTCTGAAACCAGACCAGAACATCTCAAAGCGGTTTTCACAGGCTCAATCCGGACTCATACGTGTTTTGACCGGGTCAAACCAGGCCACACGGGCTCAAACCGGTTTGGACCGTCTCAAACCGGACTCAAACCGGACCCGACAGGTTCCAACCGGTTTTGAGAGGCTCAAACCGGATCAGACCTGCTCAAAACAAACCAGACCAGCTGAAACCGGTTTTAACCGGCTCAAACCGGACTATAACGGGACCAGACCGGCTCAAACCGGTTTTCACCTTCTCAAACTAGACCAAACCTGCTCAAACCGGTTCAAACCAGATCAGATCGGCTCAAACCGGTTTTGAATGGCTGAAACCGGACTCAAAAGGGACCAGACAATCTCAAACCTCTTTTGACCGTATTAGACAGGCTCAAACCGGTTTTGACCGTCTCAAACTGAAACAGACCGGCTCAAACTGGTTTTGATCGGCTTAAACCGGACTCAAACCGGAACGGAACAGACCGGCTCAAACCGGACTTAAACCGGTTTTTAGCGCTTCAAACCGGATTCAAATCCGAGCAGACCGGCTCAAACATGTTTTGACCGTATTATACCGGCTCAAACCAGATTTGACTGGCTCAAACCGCACGAGACGGGCTCAAACCGGTTTTGACCGGCTCAAACTGCACCAGAGCGGCACAAACTGGACTCAAACCGGACACAAACCGGACCAGACCGGCTCAGACCGGTTTTGACCGGCTCAATCCGGACTCAACCGGGTTTTGACCAGATCAAACCAGGCCGGACCGGCTCAAACCAATTTTGACCGGCTCAAACTGGGCTCAAACCGGACCAAAACGGCTCAAACCAGTTTTGATGGGCTCAAACCAGAGACAAACGTGTTTTGACCAGATCAAACCAGGCCACACCGGCTGAAACCGGTTTTGACCGGCTCAAACTGGACTCTAACCGGACCAGACCGGCTCAAACCTGTTTTGACTGGCTCAAAAAGGACTCAAACCTGACTAGACCGGCTCAAAACGGTTTTGAACGGCTCAAACCGGACTCAAACATGAACAGAGCGGCTCAAACAGGAACAGATGGGCTCAAATCGGCTCACACCAGACCAGACCGGCTCAAACCTTCTCAAACCGGACCAGAACATCTCAAACCGGTTTTCACTGGCTCAAACCGGACTCATATGGGTTTTGACCATATCAAACCAGGCCAGACCGGCTCAAACCGGTTTTGACCGGCTCAAACCGGACTCAAACCGGCCCAGACCGGTTCCAATCGGTTTTGACAGGCTCAAACCGGACCAGACCGGCTCAAAACGAACCAGACTGGGTGAAACCGGTTTTGACCGGCTCAAACCGGACTAAAACCTGACCGGACCGGCTCAAACCGGGTCAAACCAGGCCAGACCGGCTCAAACAGATTTTGACCGGCTCAAACCGGAACGGACCAGACCACCTCAAAACGGACTAAAACATGATTTGACCGGCTCCAACCGGATCAAACCACACCCGACCGGCTCTTAGACTGGCTCAAACCGGTTTTAACCGTCTCATTACGGACCAGACTGGGTCTACCAGGTTTTGAACGGCTCAAACCGGACTCAAACCGGACCAGACCGGCTAAAACTGGTTTGAACCGGCTCAAACGAGACCAGACTGCCTCAAGCCGTATCAAACCAGACCAGAACGGCTCAAACCAGTTTTGACCGGCTCAAACCAGTTTTGACCGGCTCAAACCAGAGTCAAATGGGTTTTGACCAGATCAAATCAGGCCAGACCAGCTCAAACCGGTTTTGACCGGCTCAAACCGGACTCAAACCGAACCAGACCAGCTCAAAGCTTTTTTGACTGGCTCAAACCAGACTCAAACCGTACCAGACCGGCTCATACCGGTTTTGAACGGCTCAAATCGGACTCAAACTGGAACAGACCGGCTCAAGCAGGAACAGACCGGCTCAAACCGGCTAAAACTAGACCAGACCAGCTCAATCGGGCTCAAACCGGCCACGACCGTTTCCAACCAGTTTTGACAGGCTCAAACCGGACTAGACCTGCTCAAAACAAACCAGACCAGCTGAAACCAGTTTTAACCGGTTCAAACCGGACTATAATGGGACCAGACCGGCTCATACCTTTTTTCCCCTTCTCAAACCAGACCAGACAGGCTCAAACCGGTTCAAACCAGACCAGACCGGCTCAAACCGGTTTTGAACGGCTGAAACCAGACTCAAACCGGACCAGATCCTCTCAAACCTATTTTGACCGTATTAGCCCGACTCAAACCGCTTTTGACCGTCTCAAACCGAATCAGACCGGCTCAAACCGGTTTTGATCGGCTTAAACCGGACTCAAACCGGAACGGAAAAGACCGGCTCAAACCGGACTGAAACCGGGTTTTACCGCCTCAAACCGGACTCAAATCCGAGCAGACCGGTTCAAACATGTTTTGACCGTATTAGACTGGCTCAAACCAGTTTTGACCAGCTCAAACCGGATGAGACGGTCTCAAACCGGTTTTCACCGGCTCAAACTGGACCAGACCGGAACAAACCGGACTCAAACCGGACTCAAACCGGACCAGACCGGCTCAAACCTGTTTTGACTGGCTCAAACCGGACTCAAACTGGAGCAGACTGGCTCAAACAGGTTTTGACCGGCTCAAACCAGAACGGACCAGACCGGCTCAAAACAGACTCAAACGTGTTTTGACCGGCTCCAACCGTATCAAACCGCACCCGACCGGCTCTTAGACTGGCTCAAACCGGTTTTAACCGTCTCATTACGGACCAGACCGGGTCTACCAGGTTTTGAACGGCTCAAACCAGACTCAAACCGGACCAGACCAGCTAAAACCGGTTTGAACCGGCTCAAACCAGACCAGACTGGCCCAAACCGGATCAAACCGGACCAGAAAGGTTCAAACCAGTTTTGACCGGCTCAAACCAGTGTCAAACGGGTTTTTACCAGATCAAAACAGGCCAGACGGGCTCCAACCAGTTTTGACCGGCTCAAACCGGACTCAAACCGGACCAGATCGGCTCAAACCTGTTTTGACTGGGTCAAACCGGACTCAAACCGGACCAGACCGGCTCAAACCGGTTTTGATCGGCTGAAACCAGACTCAAAGCGGACTAGACCGTCTCAAAACGGTTTTGAACTGCTAAACCGGAATCAAACAGGAAGAGACCGGCTAAAACTGGCTCAAGACACACCAGACCAGCTCAAACTGGCTGAAACCAGACCAGAACATCTCAAAGCGGTTTTCACAGGCTCAATCCGGACTCATACGTGTTTTGACCGGGTCAAACCAGGCCACACGGGCTCCAACCGGTTTGGACCGGCTCAAACCGGACTCAAACCGGCCCCGACCGGTTCCAACCGGTTTTGAGAGGCTCAAACCGGATCAGACCTGCTCAAAACAAACCAGACCAGCTGAAACCGGTTTTAACCGGCTCAAACCGGACTATAACGAGACCAGACCGGCTCAAACCGGTTTTCACCTTCTCAAACTAGACCAGACCTGCTCAAACCGGTTCAAACCAGACCAGATCGGCTGAAACCGGTTTTGAACGGCTGAAACCGGACTCAAAAGGGACCAGATAATCTCAAACCTCTTTTGACCGTATTAGACAGGCTCAAACCAGTTTTGACCGTCTCAAACTGAAACAGACCAGCTCAAACTGGTTTTGATCGGCTTAAACCGGACTCAAACCGGAACGGAACAGACCGGCTCAAACCGGAATTAAACCGGTTTTTAGCGCTTCAAACCGGACTCAAATCCGAGCAGACCGGCTCAAACATGTTTTGACCGTATTATACCGGCTCAAACCAGATTTGACTGGCTCAAACCACACGAGACGGGCTCAAACTGGTTTTGACCGGCTCAAACTGCACCAGACCGGCACAAACCGGACTCAAAACGGGACACAAAACGGACCAGACCGGCTCAGACCGGTTTTGACCGGCTCAATCCAGACTCAAACGGGTTTTGACCAGATCAAACCAGGCCGGACCGGCTCAAACCAATTTTGACCGGCTCAAACCGGGCTCAAACCGGACCAAAACGGCTCAAACCAGTTTTGACGGGCTCAAACCAGAGTCAAACGTGTTTTGACCAGATCAAACCAGGCCACACCGGCTGAAACCGGTTTTGACCGGCTCAAACTGGACTCTAACCGGACCAGACCGGCTCAAACCTGTTTTGACTGGCTCAAAAAGGACTCAAACCTGACTAGACCGGCTGAAAACAGTTTTGAACGGCTCAAACAGGACTCAAACAGGAACAGACCTGCTCAAACAGGAACAGATGGGCTCAAATCGGCTCACACCAGACCAGACCGGCTCAAACCGTCTCAAACCGGACCAGAACATCTCAAACCGGTTTTCACTGGCTCAAACCGGACTCATATGGGTTTTGACCATATCAAACCAGGCCAGACCGGCTCAAACCGGTTTTGACCGGCTCAAACCGGACTCAAACCGGCCCAGACCGGTTCCAGTCGGTTTTGACAGGCTCAAACCGGACCAGACCGGCTCAAAACGAACCAGACCGGCTGAATCCGGTTTTGACCGGCTCAAACCGGACTAAAACCAGACCGGACCGGCTCAAACCGGGTCAAACCAGGACATACCGGCTCAAACAGATTTTGACGGGCTCAAAACGGAACGGACCAGACCACCTCAAAACGGACTCAAACATGATTTGACCGGCTCCAACCGGATCAAACCACACCCGACCGGCTCTTAGACTGGCTCAAACCGGCTTTAACCGTCTCATTACGGACCAGACCGCGTCTACCAGGTTTTGAACGGCTCAAACCGGACTCAAACCGGACCAGACCGGCTAAAACTGGTTTGAACCGGCTCAAACGAGACCAGACTGTCTCAAGCCGTATCAAACCGGACCAGAACGGCTCAAACCAGTTTTGACCGGCTCAAACCAGAGTCAAACGGGTTTTGACCAGATCAAATCAGGCCAGACCGGCTCAAACCGGTTTTGACCGGCTCAAACCGGACTCAAACCGAACCAGACCAGCTCAAAGGTTTTTTGACTGGCTCAAACCAGACTCAAACCGTACCAGACTGGCTCATACCGGTTTTGAACGGCTCAAATCGGACTCAAACTGGAACAGACCGGCTCAAGCAGGAACAGACCGGCTCAAACCGGCTAAAACTAGACCAGACCAGCTCAAACGGGCTCAAACCGGCCACGACCGTTTCCAACCAGTTTTGACAGGCTCAAACCGGACTAGACCTGCTCAAAACAAAGCAGACCAGCTGAAACCAGTTTTAACCGGTTCAAACCGGACTATAACGGGACCAGACCGGCTCATACCGTTTTTCCCCTTCTCAAACCAGACCAGACAGGCTCAAACCGGTTCAAACCAGACCAGACCGGCTCAAACCGGTTTTGAACGGCTGAAACCAGACTCAAACCGGACCAGACCCTCTCAAACCTATTTTGACCGTATTAGCCCGACTCAAACCGCTTTTGACCGTCTCAAACCGAATCAGACCGGCTGAAACCGGTTTTGATCGGCTTAAACCGGACTCAAACCGGAACGGAAAAGACCGGCTCAAATCGGACTGAAACCGGGTTTTACCGCCTCAAACCGGACTCAAATCCGAGCAGACCGGCTCAAACATGTTTTGACCGTATTAGACTGGCTCAAACCAGTTTTGACCAGCTCAAACCGGATGAGACGGTCTCAAACCGGTTTTCACCGGCTCAAACTGGACCAGACCGGAACAAACCGGACTCAAACCGGACTCAAACCGGACCAGACCGACTCAAAACTGTTTTGACTGGCTCAAACCGGACTCAAACTGGAGCAGACTGGCTCAAACAGGTTTTGACCGGCTCAAACCAGAACGGACCAGACCGACTCAAAACGGACTCAAACGTGTTTTGACCGGCTCCAACCGTATCAAACCGCACCCGACCGGCTCTTAGACTGGCTCAAACCGGTTTTAACCGTCTCATTACGGACCAGACCGGGTCTACCAGGTTTTGAACGGCTCAAACCAGACTCAAACCGGACCAGACCAGCTAAAACCGGTTTGAACAGGCTCAAACCAGACCAGACTGGCCCAAACCGGATCAAACCGCACCAGAACGGTTCAAACCAGTTTTGACCGGCTCAAACCAGTGTCAAACGGGTTTTTACCAGATCAAAACAGGCCAGACGGGCTCCAACCAGTTTTGACCGGCTCAAACCGGACTCAAACCAGACCAGATCGGCTCAAACCTGTTTTGACTGGGTCAAACCGGACTCAAACCGGACCAGACCGGCTCAAACCGGTTTTGATCGGCTGAAACCAGACTCAAAGCGGACTAGACCGTCTCAAAACGGATTTAAACTCCTAAACCGGACTCAAATATAAAGAGACCGGCTAAAACTTGCTCACGCCACACCAGACCAGCTCAAACTGGCTGAAACCAGACCAGAACATCTCAAAGCGGTTTTCACAGGCTCAATCCGGACTCATACGTGTTTTGACCGGGTCAAACCAGGCCACACGGGCTCGAACCGGTTTGGACCGGCTCAAACCGCACTCAAACCGGCCCCGACCGGTTCCAACCGGTTTTGAGAGGCTCAAGCCGGATCAGACCTGCTCAAAACAAACCAGACCAGCTGAAACCGGTTTTAACCGGCTCAAACCGGACTATAACGGGACCAGACCGGCTCAAACGGGTTTTCACCTTCTCAAACTAGACCAGACCTGCTCAAACCGGTTCAAACCAGACCAGATCGGCTCAAACCGGTTTTGAACGGCTGAAACCGGACTCAAAAGGGACCAGACAATCTCAAACCTCTTTTGACCGTATTAGACAGGCTCAAACCGGTTTTGACCGTCTCAAACTGAAACAGACCGGCTCAAACTGGTTTTGATCCGCTTAAACCGGACTCAAACCGGAACGGAACAGACCGGCTCAAACCGGACTTAAACCGGTTTTTAGCGCTTCAAACCGGACTCAAATCCCAGCAGACCGGCTCAAACATGTTTTGACCGTATTATACCGGCTCAAACCAGATTTGACTGGCTCAAACCGCACGAGACGGGCTCAAACCGGTTTTGACCGGCTCAAACTGCACCAGACCGGCACAAACCGGACTCAAACCGGACACAAACCGGACCAGACCGGGTCAGACCGGTATTGACCGGCTCAATCCGGACTCAAACGGGTTTTGACCAGATCAAACCAGGCCGGACCGGCTCAAACCAATTTTGACCGGCTCAAACCGGGCTCAAACCGGACCAAAACGGCTCAAACCAGTTTTGACGGGCTCAAACCAGAGTCAAACGTGTTTTGACCAGATCAAACCAGGCCACACCGGCTGAAACCGGTTTTGACCGGCTCAAACTGGACTCTAACCGGACCAGACCGGCTCAAACCTGTTTTGACTGGCTCAAAAAGGACTCAAACCTGACTAGACCGGCTCAAAACGGTTTTGAACGGCTCAAACCGGACTCAAACAGGAACAGACCTGCTCAAAAAGGAACAGATGGTCTCAAATCGGCTCACACCAGACCAGACCGGCTAAACCTTCTCAAACCGGACCAGAACATCTCAAACCGGTTTTCACTGGCTCAAACCGGACTCATATGGGTTTTGACCATATCAAACCAGGCCAGACCGGCTCAAACCGGTTTTGACCGGCTCAAACCAGACTCAAACCGGCCCAGGCCGGTTCCAATCGGATTTCACAGGCTCAAACCGGACCAGACCGGCTCAAAACGAACCAGACCGGCTGGATCCGGTTTTGACCGGCTCAAACCGGACTAAAACCTGACCGGACCGGCTCAAACCGGGTCAAACCAGGCCAGACCGGCTCAAACAGGTTTTGACCGGCTCAAACCGGAACGGACCAGACCACCTCAAAACGGACTCAAACATGATTTGACCGGCTCCAACCGGATCAAACCACACCCGACCGGCTCTTAGACTGGCTCAAACCGGTTTTAACCGTCTCATTACGGACCAGACCGGGTCTACCAGGTTTTGAACGGCTCAAACCGGACTCAAACCGGACCAGACCGGCTAAAACTGGTTTGAACCGGCTCAAACGAGACCAGACTGCCTCAAGCCGTATCAAACCGGACCAGAACGGCTCAAACCAGTTTTGACCGGCTCAAACCAGAGTCAAACAGGTTTTGACCAGATCAAATCAGGCCAGACCGGCTCAAACCGGTTTTGACCGGCTCAAACCGGACTCAAACCGAACCAGACCAGCTCAAAGCTTTTTTGACTGGCTCAAACCAGACTCAAACCGTACCAGACCGGCTCATACCGGTTTTGAACGGCTCAAATCGGACTCAAACTGGAACAGACCGGCTCAAGCAGGAACAGACCGGCTCAAACCGGCTAAAACTAGACCAGACCAGCTCAAACGGGCTCAAACCGGCCACGACCGTTTCCAACCAGTTTTGACAGGCTCAAACCGGACTAGACCTGCTCAAAACAAACCAGACCAGCTGAAACCAGTTTTAACCGGTTCAAACCGGACTATAACGGGACCAGACCGGCTCATACCGTTTTTCTCCTTCTCAAACCAGACCAGACAGGCTCAAACCGGTTCAAACCAGACCAGACCGGCTCAAACCGGTTTTGAACGGCTGAAACCAGACTCAAACCGGACCAGACCCTCTCAAACCTATTTTGACCGTATTAGCCCGACTCAAACCGCTTTTGACCGTCTCAAACCGAATCAGACCGGCTCTAACCGGTTTTGATCGGCTTAAACCGGACTCAAACCGGAACGGAAAAGACCGGCTCAAACCGGACTGAAACCGGGTTTTACCGCCTCAAACCGGACTCAAATCCGAGCAGACCGGCTCAAACATGTTCTGACCGTATTAGACTGGCTCAAACCAGTTTTGACCAGCTCAAACCGGATGAGACGGTCTCAAACCGGTTTTCACCGGCTCAAACTGGACCAGACCGGAACAAACCGGACTCAAACCGGACTCAAACCGGACCAGACCGGCTCAAAACTGTTTTGACTGGCTCAAACCGGACTCAAACTGGAGCAGACTGGCTCAAACAGGTTTTGACCGGCTCAAACCAGAACGGACCAGACCGACTCAAAACGGACACAAACGTGTTTTGACCGGCTCCAACCGTATCAAACCGCACCCGACCGGCTCTTAGACTGGCTCAAACCGGTTTTAACCGTCTCATTACGGACCAGACCGGGTCTACCAGGTTTTGAACGGCTCAAACCAGACTCAAACCGGACCAGACCAGCTAAAACCGGTTTGAACCGGCTCAAACCAGACCAGACTGGCCCAAACCGGATCAAACCGCACCAGAACGGTTCAAACCAGTTTTGACCGGCTCAAACCAGTGTCAAACGGGTTTTTACCAGATCAAAACAGGCCAGACGGGCTCCAACCAGTTTTGACCGGCTCAAACCGGACTCAAACCGGACCAGATCGGCTCAAACCTGTTTTGACTGGGTCAAACCGGACTCAAACCGGACCAGACCGGCTCAAACCGGTTTTGATCGGCTGAAACCAGACTCAAAGCGGACTAGACCGTCTCAAAACGGTTTTGAACTGCTAAACCGGACTCAAACAGGAAGAGACCGGCTAAAACTGGCTCAAGACACACCAGACCAGCTCAAACTGGCTGAAACCAGACCAGAACATCTCAAACCGGTTTTCACAGGCTCAATCCGGACTCATACGTGCTTTGACCGGGTCAAACCAGGCCACACGGGCTCGAACGGGTTTGGACCGGCTCAAACCGGACTCAAACCGGCCCCGACAGGTTCCAACCGGTTTTGAGAGGCTCAAACCGGATCAGACCTGCTCAAAACAAACCAGACCAGCTGAAACCGGTTTTAACCGGCTCAAACCGGACTATAACGGGACCAGACCGGCTCAAACCGGTTTTCACCTTCTCAAACTAGACCAGACCTGCTCAAACCGGTTCAAACCAGACCAGATCGGCTCAAACCGGTTTTGAACGGCTGAAACCGGTCTCAAAAGGTACCAGACAATCTCAAACATCTTTTGACCGTATTAGACAGGCTCAAACCGGTTTTGACCGTCTCAAACTGAAACAGACCGTCTCAAACTGGTTTTGATCGGCTTAAACCGGACTCAAACCGGAACGGAACAGACCGGCTCAAACCGGACTTAAACCGGTTTTTAGCGCTTCAAACCGGACTCAAATCCGAGCAGACCGGCTCAAACATGTTTTGACCGTATTATACCGGCTCAAACCAGATTTGACTGGCTCAAACCGCACGAGACGGGCTCAAACCGGTTTTGACCGGCTCAAACTGCACCAGACCGGCACAAACCGGACTCAAACCGGACACAAACCGGACCAGACCGGCTCAGACCGGTTTTGACCGGCTCAATCCGGACTCAAACGGGTTTTGACCAGATCAAACCAGGCCGGACCTGCTCAAACCAATTTTGACCGGCTCAAACCGGGCTCAAACCGGACCAAAACGGCTCAAACCAGTTTTGACGGGCTCAAACCAGAGTCAAACGTGTTTTGACCAGATCAAACCAGGCCACACCGGCTGAAACCGGTTTTGACCGGCTCAAACTGGACTCTAACCGGACCAGACCGGCTCAAACCTGTTTTGACTGGCTCAAAAAGGACTCAAACCTGATTAGACCGGCTCAAATCGGGTTTGAACGGCTCAAACCGGACTCAAACAAGAACAGACCTGCTCAAACAGGAACAGGTGGGCTCAAATCGGCTCACACCCCACCAGACCGGCTCAAACCTTCTCAAACCGGACCAGAACATCTCAAACCGGTTTTCACTGGCTCAAACCGGACTCATATGGGTTTTGATCATATCAAACCAGGCCAGACTGGCTCAAACCGGTTTTGACCGGCTCAAACCGGACTCAAACCGGCCCAGACTGGTTCCAATCGGTTTTGACAGGCTCAAACCGGACCAGACCGGCTCAAAACGAACCAGACCGGCTGAATCCGGTTTTGACTGGCTCAAACCGGACTAAAACCTGACCGGACCAGCTCAAACCGGGTCAAACCAGGCCAGACCGGCTCAAACAGGTTTTGACCGGCTCAAACCGGAACGGACCAGACCACCTCAAAACGGACTCAAACATGATTTGACCGGCTCCAACCGGATCAAACCACACCCGACCGGCTCTTAGACTGGCTCAAACCGGTTTTAAGCGTCTCATTACGGACCAGACCGGGTCTACCAGGTTTTGAACGGCTCAAACCGGACTCAAACCGGACCAGACCGGCTAAAACTGGTTTGAACCGGCTCAAACGAGACCAGACTGCCTCAAGCCGTATCAAACCGGACCAGACCGGCTCAAACCAGTTTTGACCGGCTCAAACCAGAGTCAAACGGGTTTTGACCAGATCAAATCCGGCCAGACCGGCTCAAACCGGTTTTGACCGGCTCAAACTGGACTCAAACCGAAACAGACCAGCTCAAAGCTTTTTTGACTGGCTCAAACCAGACTCAAACCGTACCAGACCGGCTCATACCGGTTTGAACGGCTCAAATCGGACTCAAACTGGAACAGACCGGCTCAAGCAGGAACAGACCGGCTCAAACCGGCTAAAACTAGACCAGACCAGCTCAAACGGGCTCAAACCGGCCACGACCGTTTCCAACCAGTTTTGACAGGCTCAAACCGGACTAGACCTGCTCAAAACAAACCAGACCAGCTGAAACCAGTTTTAACCGGTTCAAACCGGACTATAACGGGACCAGACCGGCTCATACCGTTTTCCCCTTCTCAAACCAGACCAGACAGGCTCAAACCGGTTCAAACCAGACCAGACCGGCTCAAACCGGTTTTGAACGGCTGAAACCAGACTCAAACCGGACCAGACCCTCTCAAACCTATTTTGACCGTATTAGCCCGACTCAAACCGCTTTTGACCGTCTCAAACCGAATCAGACCGGCTCAAACCGGTTTTGATCGGCTTAAAACGGACTCAAACTGGAACGGAAAAGACCGGCTCAAACCGGACTGAAACCGGGTTTTACCGTCTCAAACCGGACTCAAATCCGAGCAGACCGGCTCAAACATGTTTTGACCCTATTAGACTGGCTCAAACCAGTTTTGACCAGCTCAAACCGGATGAGACGGTCTCAAACCGGTTTTCACCGGCTCAAACTGGACCAGACCGGAACAAACCGGACTCAAACCGGACTCAAACCGGACCAGACCGGCTCAAACCTGTTTTGACTGACTCAAACCGGACTCAAACTGGAGCAGACTGGCTCAAACAGGTTTTGACCGGCTCAAACCCGAACGGACCAGACCGGCTCAACACAGACTCAAACGTGTTTTGACCGGCTCCAACCGTATCAAACCGCACCCGACCGGCTCTTAGACTGGCTCAAACCGGTTTTAACCGTCTCATTACGGACCAGACCGTGTCTACCAGGTTTTGAACGGCTCAAACCAGACTCAAACCGGACCAGACCAGCTAAAACCGGTTTGAACCGGCTCAAACCAGACCAGACTGGCCCAAACCGGATCAAACCGGACCAGAAAGGTTCAAACCAGTTTTGACCGGCTCAAACCAGTGTCAAACGGGTTTTGACCAGATCAAAACAGGCCAGACGGGCTCCAACCAGTTTTGACCGGCTCAAACCGGACTCAAACCGGACCAGATCGGCTCAAACCTGTTTTGACTGGGTCAAACCGGACTCAAACCGGACCAGACCGGCTCAAACCGGTTTTGATCGGCTGAAACCAGACTCAAAGCGGACTAGACCGTCTCAAAACGGTTTTGAACTGCTAAACCGGACTCAAACAGGAAGAGACCGGCTAAAACTGGCTCAAGCCACACCAGACCAGCTCAAACTGGCTGAAACCAGACCAGAACATCTCAAACCGGTTTTCACAGGCTCAATCCGGACTCATACGTGCTTTGACCGGGTCAAACCAGGCCACACGGGCTCGAACCGGATTGGGCCGGCTCAAACCGGACTCAAACCGGCCCCGACCGGTTCCAACCGGTTTTGAGAGGCTCAAACCGGATCAGACTTGCTCAAAACAAACCAGACCAGCTGAAACCGGTTTTAACTGGCTCAAACCGGACTATAACGGGACCAGACCGGCTCAAACCGGTTTTCACCTTCTCAAACTAGACCAGACCTGCTCAAACCGGTTCAAACCAGACCAGATCGGCTCAAACCGGTTTTGAATGGTTGAAACCGGACTCAAAAGGGACCAGACCCTCTCAAACCTATTTTGACCGTATTAGCCCGACTCAAACCGCTTTTGACCGTCTCAAACCGAATCAGACCGGCTCAAACCGGTTTTGATCGGCTTAAACCGGACTCAAACCGGAACGGAAAAGACCGGCTCAAACCGGACTGAAACCGGGTTTTACCGTCTCAAACCGGACTCAAATCCGAGCAGACCGGCTCAAACATGTTTTGACCGTATTAGACTGGCTCAAACCAGTTTTGACCAGCTCAAACCGGATGAGACGGTCTCAAACCGGTTTTCACCGGCTCAAACTGGACCAGACCGGAACAAACCGGCTCAAACCGGACTATAACGGGACCAGACCGGCTCAAACCGGTTTTCACCTTCTCAAACTAGACCAGACCTGCTCAAACCGGTTCAAACCAGACCAGATCGGCTCAAACCGGTTTTGAACGGCTGAAACCGGACTCAAAAGGGACCAGACAATCTCAAACCTCTTTTGACCGTATTGGACAGGCTCAAACCGGTTTTGACCATCTCAAACTGAAACAGACCGGCTCAAACTGGTTTTGATCGGCTTAAACCAGACTCAAACCGGAACGGAACAGACCGGCTCAAACCGGACTTAAACCGGTTTTTAGCACTTCAAACCGGACTCAAATCCCAGCAGACCGGCTCAGACAGGTTTTGACCGTATTATACCGGCTCAAACCAGATTTGACTGGCTCAAACCGCACGAGACGGGCTCAAACCGGTTTTGACCGGCTCAAACTGCACCAGACCGGCACAAACCGGACTCAAACCGGACACAAACCGGACCAGACCGGCTCAGACCGGTTTTGAACGGCTCAATCCGGACTCAAACGGGTTTTGACCAGATCAAACCAGGCCGGACCGGCTCAAACCGATTTTGACCGGCTCAAACCGGGCTCAAACCGGACCAAAACGGCTCAAACCAGTTTTGACGGGCTCAAACCAGAGTCAAACGTGTTTTGACCAGATCAAACCAGGCCACACCGGCTGAAACCGGTTTTGACCGGCTCAAACTGGACTCTAACCGGACCAGACCGGCTCAAACCTGTTTTGACTGGCTCAAAAAGGACTCAAACCTGACTAGACCGGCTCAAAACGGTTTTGAACGGCTCAAACCGGACTCAAACAGGAACAGACCTGCTCAAACAGGAACAGATGGGCTCAAATCGGCTCACACCAGACCAGACCGGCTCAAACCTTCTCAAACCGGACCAGAACATCTCAAACCGGTTTTCACTGGCTCAAACCGGACTCATATGGGTTTTGACCATATCAAACCAGGCCAGACCGGCTCAAACCGGTTTTGACCGGCTCAAACCGGACTCAAACCGGCCCAGATCGGTTCCAATCAGTTTTGACAGGCTCAAACCGGACCAGACCGGCTCAAAACGAACCAGACCGGCTGAATCCGTGTTTGACCGGCTCAAACCGGACTAAAACCTGACCGGACCGGCTCAAACCGGGTCAAACCAGGCCAGACCGGCTCAAACAGATTTTGACCGGCTCAAACCAGAACGGACCAGACCACCTCAAAACGGACTCAAACATGATTTGACCGGCTCCAACCGGATCAAACCACACCCGACCGGCTCTTAGACTGGCTCAAACCGGTTTTAACCGTCTCATTACGGACCAGACCGCGTCTACCAGGTTTTGAATGGCTCAAACCGGACTCAAACCGGACCAGACCGGCTAAAACTGGTTTGAACCGGCTCAAACGAGACCAGACTGCCTCAAGCCGTATCAAACCGAACCAGAACGGCTCAAACCAGTTTTGACCAGCTCAAACCAGAGTCAAACGGGTTTTGACCAGATCAAATCAGGCTAGACTGACTCAAACCGGTTTTGACCGGCTCAAACCGGACTCAAACCAAACCAGACCAGCTCAAAGCTTTTTTGACTGGCTCAAACCAGACTCAAACCGTACCAGACCGGCTCATACTGGTTTTGAACGGCTCAAATCGGACTCAAACTGGAACAGACCGGCTCAAGCAGGAACAGACCGGCTCAAACCGGCTAAAACTAGACCAGACCATCTCAAACGGGCTCAAACCGGCCACGACCGTTTCCAACCAGTTTTGACAGGCTCAAACCGGACTAGACCTGCTCAAAACAAACCAGACCAGCTGAAACCGGTTTTAACCGGCTCAAACCGGACTATAACGGGACCAGACCGGCTCAAACCGGTTTTCACCTTCTCAAACTAGACCAGACCTGCTCAAACCGGTTCAAACCAGACCAGATCGGCTCAAACCGGTTTTGAACGGCTGAAACCGGACTCAAAAGGGACCAGACAATCTCAAACCTCTTTTGACCGTATTAGACAGGCTCAAACCGGTTTTGACCGTCTCAAACTGAAACAGACCGGCTCAAACTGGTTTTGATCGGCTTAAACCGGACTCAAACCGGAACGGAACAGACCGGCTCAAACCGGACTTAAACCGGTTTTTAGCGCTTCAAACCGGACTCAAATCCAAGCAGACCGGCTCAAACATGTTTTGACCGTATTATACCGGCTCAAACCAGATTTGACTGGCTCAAACCGCACGAGACGGGCTCAAACCGGTTTTGACCGGCTCAAACTGCACCAGACCGGCACAAACCGGACTCAAACCGGACACAAACCGGACCAGACCGGCTCAGACCGGTTTTGACCGGCTCAATCCGGACTCAAACGGGTTTTGACCAGATCAAACCAGGCCGGACCGGCTCAAACCAATTTTGACCAGCTCAAACCGGGCTCAAACCGGACCAAAACGGCTCAAACCAGTTTTGACGTACTCAAAGCAGAGTCAAACGTGTTTTGACCAGATCAAACCAGGCCACACCGGCTGAAACCGGATTTGACCGGCTCAAACTGGACTCTAACTGGACCAGACCGGCTCAAACCTGTTTGACTGGCTCAAAAAGGACTCAAACCTGACTAGACTGGCTCAAAACGGTTTTGAACGGCTCAAAACGGACTCAAACAGGAACAGACCTGCTCAAACAGGAACAGATGGGCTCAAATCGGCTCACACCAGACCAGACCGGCTCAAACCTTCTCAAACCAAACCAGAACATCTCAAACCGGTTTTCACTGGCTCAAACCGGACTCATATGGGTTTTGACCATATCAAACCAGGCCAGACCGGCTCAAACCGGTTTTGACCGGCTCAAACCGGACTCAAACCGGCCCAGACCGGTTCCAATCGGATTTCACAGGCTCAAACCGGACCAGACCGGCTCAAAACGAACCAGACCGACTGAATCCGGTTTTGACCGGCTCAAACCGGGTCAAACCAGGCCAGACCGGCTCAAACAGGTTTTGACCGGCTCAAACCGGGACGGACCAGACCACCTCAAAACGGACTCAAACATGATTTGACCGGCTCCAACCGGATCAAACCACACCCGACCGGCTCTTAGACTGGCTCAAACCGGTTTTAACCGTCTCATTACGGACCAGACCGGGTCTACCAGGTTTTGAACGGCTCAAACCGGACTCAAACTGGACCAGACCGGCTAAAACTGGTTTGAACCGGCTCAAACGAGACCAGACTGCCTCAAGCCGTATCAAACCGGACCAGAACGGCTCAAACCAATTTTGACTGGCTCAAACCAGAGTCAAACGGGTTTTGACCAGATCAAATCTGGCCAGACCGGCTCAAACCGGTTTTGACCGGCTCAAACCGGACTCAAACCGAACCAGACCAGCTCAAAGCTTTTTTGACTGGCTAAAACCAGACTCAAATTTTACCAGACCGGCTCATACCGGTTTTGAACGGCTCAAATCGGACTCAAACTGGAACAGACCGGCTCAAGCAGGAACAGACCGGCTCAAACCGGCTAAAACTAGACCAGACCAGCTCAAACGGGCTCAAACCGGCCACGACCGTTTCCAACCAGTTTTGACAGGCTCAAACCGGACTAGACCTGCTCAAAACAAACCAGACCAGCTGAAAACAGTTTTAACCGGTTCAAACCGCACTATAAAGGGGCCAGAACGGCTCATACCGTTTTTCCCCTTCTCAAACCAGACCAGACAGGCTCAAACCGGTTCAAACCAGACCAGACCGGCTCAAACCGGTTTTGAACGGCTGAAACCAGAATCAAACCGGACCAGACCCTCTCAAACCTATTTTGACCGTATTAGCCCGACTCAAACCGCTTTTGACAGTCTCAAACCGAATCAGACCGGCTCAAACCGGTTTTGATCGGCTTAAACCGGACTCAAAACGGAACGGAAAAGACCGGCTCAAACCGGACTGAAACCGGGTTTTACCGCCTCAAACCGGACTCAAATCCGAGCAGACCGGCTCAAACATGTTTTGACCGTATTAGACTGGCTCAAACCAGTTTTGACCAGCTCAAACCGGATGAGACGGTCTCAAACCGGTTTTCACCGGCTCAAACTGGACCAGACCGGAACAAACCGGACTCAAACCGGACTCAAACCGGACCAGACCGGCTCAAACCTGTTTTGACTGGCTCAAACCGGACTCAAACTGGAGCAGACGGGCTCAAACAGGTTTTGACCGGCTCAAACCAGAACGGACCAGACCGGCTCAAAACGGACTCAAACGTGTTTTGACCGGCTCCAACCGTATCAAACCGCACCTGACCGGCTCTTAGACTCGCTCAAACTGGTTTTAACCGTCTCATTTCGGACCACACCGGGTCTACCAGGTTTTGAACGGCTCAAACCAGACTCAAACCGGACCAGACCAGCTAAAACCGGTTTGAACCGGCTCAAACCAGACCAGACAGGCCCAAACCGGATCAAACCGCACCAGAACGGTTCAAACCAGTTTTGACCGGCTCAAACCAGTGTCAAACGGGTTTTGACCAGATCAAAACAGGCCAGACGGGCTCCAACCAGTTTTGACCGGCTCAAACCGGACTCAAACCGGACCAGATCGGCTCAAACCTGTTTTGACTGGGTCAAACCGGACTCAAACCGGACCAGACCGGCTCAAACCGGTTTTGATCGGCTGAAACCAGACTCAAAGCGGACTAGACCGTATCAAAACGGTTTTGAACTGCTAAACCGTCTCAAACAGGAAGAGACCGGGTAAAACTGCCTCAAGCCACAGCAGACCAGCTCAAACTGGCTGAAACCAGACCAGAACATCTCAAACCGGTTTTCACAGGCTCAATCCGGACTCATACGTGTTTTGACCGGGTCAAACCAGGCCACACGGGCTCGAACCGGTTTGGACCGGCTCAAACCGGACTCAAACCGGCCCCGACCGGTTCCAACCGGTTTGAGAGGCTCAAACCGGATCAGACCTTCCCAAAACAAACCAGACCAGCTGAAACCGGTTTTAACCGGCTCAAACCGGACTATAACGGGACCAGACCGGCTCAAACCGGTTTTCACCTTCTCAAACTAGACTAGACCTGCTCAAACCGGTTCAAACCAGACCAGATCGGCTCAAACCGGTTTTGAACGGCTGAAACCGGACTCAAAAGGGACCAGACAATCTCAAACCTCTTTTGACCGTATTAGACAGGCTCAAACCGGTTTTGACCGTCTCAAACTGAAACAGACCGGCTCAAACTGGTTTTGATCGGCTTAAACCGGACTCAAACCGGAACGGAACAGACCGGCTCAAACCGGACTTAAACCGGTTTTTAGCGCTTCAAACCGGACTCAAATCCGAGCAGACCGGCTCAAACATGTTTTGACCGTATTATACCGGCTCAAACCAGATTTGACTGGCTCAAACCACACGAGACGGGCTCAAACCGGTTTTGACCGGCTCAAACTGCACCAGACCGGCACAAACCGGACTCAAACCGGACACAAACCGGACCAGACCGGCTCAGACCGGTTTTGACCGGCTCAATCCGGACTCAAACGGGTTTTGACCAGATCAAACCAGGCCGGACCGGCTCAAACCAATTTTGACCGGCTCAAACCGGGCTCAAACCGGACCAAAACGGCTCAAACCAGTTTTGACGGGCTCAAACCAGAGTCAAACGTGTTTTGACCAGATCAAACCAGGCCACACCGGCTGAAACCGGTTTTGACCGGCTCAAACTGGACTCTAACCGGACCAGACCGGCTCAAACCTGTTTTGACTGGCTCAAAAAGGACTCAAACCTGACTAGACCGGCTCAAAACAGTTTTGAACGGCTCAAACCGGACTCAAATATGAACAGAGCGGCTCAAAAAGGAACAGATGGGCTCAAATCGGCTCACACCAGACCAGACCGGCTCAAACCGTCTCAAACCGGACCAGAACATCTCAAACCGGTTTTCACTGGCTCAAACCGGACTCATATGGGTTTTGACCATATCAAACCAGGCCAGACCGGCTCAAACCGGTTTTGACCGGCTCAAACCGGACTCAAACCGGCCCAGACCGGTTCCAATCGGTTTTGACAGGCTCAAACCGGACCAGACCGGCTCAAAACGAACCAGACCGGCTGGATGCGGTTTTGACCGGCTCAAACCGGACTCAAACCTGACCGGACCGGCTCAAACCGGGTCAAACCAGGCCAGGACGGTTCAAATCGGTTTTGACCGGCTCAAACCGGACTCAAACCGGCCCAGACCGGTTCCAATCGGTTTTCACAGGCTCAAACCCGACCAGACCGGCTCAAAACGAACCAGACCGACTGAATCCGGTTTTGACCGGCTCAAACCGGACTAAAACCTGACCGGACCGGCTCAAACCGGGTCAAACCAGGCCAGACCGTCTCAAACAGGTTTTGACCGGCTCAAACCGGAACGGACCAGACCACCTCAAAACGGACTCAAACATGATTTGACCGGCTCCAACCGGATCAAACCACACCCGACCGGCTCTTAGACTGGCTCAAACCGGTTTTAACTGTCCCATTACGGACCAGACCGGGTCTACCAGGATTTGAACGGCTCAAACCGGACTCAAACTGGACCAGAACGGCTAAAACTGGTTTGAACCGGCTCAAACGAGACCAGACTGCCTCAAGCCGTATCAAACCGGACCAGAACGGCTCAAACCAGTTTTGACCGGCTCAAACCAGAGTCAAACGGGTTTTGACCAGATCAAATCAGGCCAGACCGGCTCAAACCGGTTTTGACCGGCTCAAACCGGACTCAAACCGAACCAGACCAGCTCAAAGCTTTTTTGACTGGCTCAAACCAGACTCAAACCCTACCAGACCGGCTCATACCGGTTTTGAACGGCTCAAATCGGACTCAAACTGGAACAGACCGGCTCAAGCAGGAACAGACCGGCTCAAACCGGCTAAAACTAGACCAGACCAGCTCAAACGGGCTCAAACCGGCCACGACCGTTTCCAACCAGTTTTGACAGGCTCAAACCGGACTAGACCTGCACAAAACAAACCAGACCAGCTGAAACCAGTTTTAACTGGTTCAAACCGGACTATAAAGGGGCCAGAACGGCTCATACCGTTTTTCCCCTTCTCAAACCAGACCAGACAGGCTCAAACCGGTTCAAACCAGACCAGACCGGCTCAAACCGGTTTTGAACGTCTGAAACCAGAATCAAACCGGACCAGACCCCCTCAAACCTATTTTGACCGTATTAGCCCGACTCAAACCGCTTTTGACCGTCTCAAACCGAATCAGACCGGCTCAAACCGGTTTTGATCGGCTTAAACCGGACTCAAACCGGAGCGGAAAAGACCGGCTCAAACCGGACTGAAACCAGGTTTTACCGCCTCAAACCGGACTCAAATCCGAGCAGACCGGCTCAAACATGTTTTGACCGTATTAGAATGGCTCAAACCAGTTTTGACCAGCTCAAACCGGATGAGACGGTCTCAAACCGGTTTTCAGCAGCTCAAACTGGACCAGACCGGAGCAAACCGGACTCAAACCGGACTCGAACTGGAGCAGACTGGCTCAAACAGGTTTTGACCGGCTCAAACCAGAACGGACCAGACCGGCTCAAAACGGACTCAAACGTGTTTTGACCGGCTCCAACCGTATCAAACCGCACCAGATCTGCTCTTAGACTGGCTCAAACCGGTTTTAACTGTCTCATTACGGACCAGACCGGGTCTACCTGGTTTTGAACGGCTCAAACCAGACTCAAACCGGACCAGACCAGCTAAAACCGGTTTGAACCGGCTCAAACCAGACCAGACAGGCCCAAACCGGATCAAACCGGACCAGAACGGTTCAAACCAGTTTTGACCGGGTCAAACCAGTGTCAAACGGGTTTTGACCAGATCAAAACAGGCCAGACGGGCTCCAACCAGTTTTGACCGGCTCAAACCGGACTCAAACCGGACCAGATCGGCTCAAACCTGTTTTGACTGGGTCAAACCGGACTCAAACTGGACCAGAACGGCTCAAACCGGTTTTGATCGGCTGAAACCAGACTCAAAGCTGACTAGACGTTCTCAAAACGGTTTTGAACTGCTAAACCGGACTCAAACAGGAAGAGACCGGCTAAAACTGGCTCAAGCCACACCAGACCAGCTCAAACTGGCTGAAACCAGATCAGAACATCTCAAACCGGTTTTCACAGGCTCAATCCGGACTCATACGTGTTTTGACCGGGTCAAACCAGGCCACACGGGCTCGAACCGGTTTGGTCCGGCTCAAACCGGACTCAAACTGGCCCCGACCGTTTCCAACCAGTTTTGACAGGCTCAAACCGGATCAGACCTGCTCAAAACAAACCAGACCAGCTGAAACCGGTTTTAACCGGCTCAAACCGGACTATAACGGGACCAGACCGGCTCAAACCGGTTTTCACCTTCTCAAACTAGACCAGACCTGCTCAAACCGGTTCAAACCAGACCAGATCGGCTCAAACCGGTTTTGAACGGCTGAAACCGGACTCAAAAGGGACCAGACAATCTCAAAACTCTTTTGACCGTATTAGACAGGCTCAAACCGGTTTTCACCGACTCAAACTGAAACGGACCGGCTCAAACTGGTTTTGATCGGCTTAAACCGGACTCAAACCGGAATGGAACACACCGGCTCAAACCGGACTTAAACCGTTTTTTAGCGCTTCAAACTGGACTCAAATCCGAGCAGACCGGCTCAAACATGTTTTGACCGTATTATACCGGCTCAAACCAGATTTGACTGGCTCAAACCGCACGAGACGGGCTCAAACCGGTTTTGACCGGCTCAAAGTGCACCACACCGGCACAAACCGGACTCAAACCGGACACAAACCGGACCAGACCGGCTCAGACCGGTTTTGACCGGCTCAATCCGGACTCAAACGGGTTTTGACCAGATCAAACCAGGCCGGACCGGCTCAAACCAATTTTGACCAGCTCAAACCGTGCTCAAACCGGACCAAAATGGCTCAAACCAGTTTTGACGGGCTCAAACCAGAGTCAAACGTGTTTTGACCAGATCAAACCAGGCCACACCGGCTGAAACCGGATTTGACCGGCTCAAACTGGACTCTAACCGGACCAGACCGGCTCAAACCTGTTTGACTGGCTCAAAAAGGACTCAAACCTGACTAGACTGGCTCAAAACGGTTTTGAACGGCTCAAACCGGACTCAAACAGGAACAGACCTGCTCAAACAGGAACAGATGGGCTCAAATCGGCTCACACCAGACCAGACCGGCTCAAACCTTCTCAAACCAAACCAGAACATCTCAAACCGGTTTTCACTGGCTCAAACCGGACTCATATGGGTTTTGACCATATCAAACCAGGCCAGACCGGCTCAAACCGGTTTTGACCGGCTCAAACCGGACTCAAACCGGCCCAGACCGGTTCCAATCGGATTTCACAGGCTCAAACCAGACCAGACCGGCTCAAAACGAACCAGACCGACTGAATCCGGTTTTGACCGGCTCAAACCGGGTCAAACCAGGCCAGACCGGCTCAAACAGGTTTTGACCGGCTCAAACCGGAACGGACCAGACCACCTCAAAACGGACTCAAACATGATTTGACCGGCTCCAACCGGATCAAACCACACCCGACCGGCTCTTAGACTGGCTCAAACCGGTTTTAACCGTCTCATTACAGACCAGACCGGGTCTACCAGGTTTTGAACGGCTCAAACCGGACTCAAACCAGACCAGACCGGCTAAAACTGGTTCGAACCGGCTCAAACGAGACCAGACTGCCTCAAGCCGTATCAAACCGGACCAGAACGGCTCAAACCAGTTTTGACCGGCTCAAACCAGAGTCAAACGGGTTTTGACCACATCAAATCAGGCCAGACGGGCTCAAACCGGTTTTGACCGGCTCAAACCGGACTCAAACCGAACCAGACCAGCTCAAAGCTTTTTTGACTGGCTCAAACCAGACTCAAACCGTACCAGACCGGCTCATACCAGTTTTGAACGGCTCAAATCGGACTCAAACTGGAACAGACCGGCTCAAGCAGGAACAGACCGGCTCAAACCGGCTAAAACTAGACCAGACCAGCTCAAACGGACTCAAACCGGCCACGACCGTTTCCAACCAGTTTTGACAGGCTCAAACCGGACTAGACCTGCTCAAAACAAACCAGACCAGCTGAAACCAGTTTTAACCGGTTCAAACCGGACTATAACGGGACCAGACCGGCTCATACCGTTTTTCCCCTTCTCAAACCAGACCAGACAGGCTCAAACCGGTTCAAACCAGACCAGACCGGCTCAAACCGGTTTTGAACGGCTGAAACCAGACTCAAACCGGACCAGACCCTATCAAACCTATTTTGACCGTATTAGCCCGACTCAAACCGCTTTTGACCGTCTCAAACCGAATCAGACCGGCTCAAACCGGTTTTGATCGGCTTAAACCGGACTCAAACCGGAACGGAAAAGACCGGCTCAAACCGGACTGAAACCGGGTTTTACCGCCTCAAACCGGACTCAAATCCGAGCAGACCGGCTCAAACATGTTTTGACCGTATTAGACTGGCTCAAACCAGTTTTGACCAGCTCAAACCGGATGAGACGGTCTCAAACCGGTTTTCACTGTCTCGACTGGACCAGACCGGAACAAACCGGACTCAAACCGGACTCAAACCTGACCAGACCGGCTCAAACCTGGTTGACTGGCTCAAACCGGACTCAAACTGGAGCAGACTGGCTCAAACAGGTTTTGACCGGCTCAAACCAGAACAGACCAGACTGGCTCAAAACGGACTCAAACGTGTTTTGACCGGCTCCAACCGTATCAAACCGCACCTGACCGGCTCTTAGACTGGCTCAAACCGGTTTTAACCGTCTCATTTCGGACCAGACCGGGTCTACCAGGTTTTGAACGGCTCAAACCAGACTCAAACCGGACCAGACCAGCTAAAACCGGTTTGAACCGGCTCAAACCAGACCAGACAGGCCCAAACCGGATCAAACCGGACCAGAACTTTTCAAACCAGTTTTGACCGGCTCAAACCAGTGTCAAACGGGTTTTGACCAGATCAAAACAGGCCAGACGGGCTCCAACCAGTTTTGACCGGCTCAAACCGGACTCAAACCGGACCAGATCGGCTCAAACCTGTTTTGACTGGGTCAAACCGGACTCAAACCGGACCAGACCGGCTCAAACCGGTTTTGATCGGCTGAAACCAGACTCAAAGCGGACTAGACCGTCTCAAAACGGTTTTGAACTGCTAAACCGGACTCAAACAGGAAGAGACCGGCTAAAACTGGCTCAAGCCACACCAGACCAGCTCAAACTGGCTGAAACCAGACCAGAACATCTCAAACCGGTTTTCACAGGCTCAATCCGGACTCATACGTGCTTTGACCGTGTCAAACCAGGCCACACGGGCTCGAACCGGTTTGGACCGGCTCAAACCGGACTCAAACCGGCCCCGACCGGTTCCAACCGGTTTTGAGAGGCTCAAACCGGATCAGACCTGCTCAAAACAAACCAGACCATCTGAAAACGGTTTTAACCGGCTCAAACCGGACTATAACGGGACCAGACCGGCTCAAACCGGTTTTCACCTTCTCAAACTAGACCAGACCTGCTCAAACCGGTTCAAACCAGACCAGATCGGCTCAAACCGGTTTTGAACGGCTGAAACCGGTCTCAAAAGGTACCAGACAATCTCAAACATCTTTTGACCGTATTAGACAGGCTCAAACCGGTTTTGACCGTCTCAAACTGAAACAGACCGTCTCAAACTGGTTTTGATCGGCTTAAACCGGACTCAAACCGGAACGGAACAGACCGGCTCAAACCGGACTTAAACCGGTTTTTAGCGCTTCAAACCGGACTCAAATCCGAGCAGACCGGCTCAAACATGTTTTGACCGTATTATACCGGCTCAAACCAGATTTGACTGGCTCAAACCGCACGAGACGGGCTCAAACCGGTTTTGACCGGCTCAAACTGCACCAGACCGGCACAAACCGGACTCAAACCGGACACAAACCGGACCAGACCGGCTCAGACCGGTTTTGACCGGCTCAATCCGGACTCAAACGGGTTTTGACCAGATCAAACCAGGCCGGACCGGCTCAAACCAATTTTGAGCGGCTCAAACCGGGCTCAAACCGGACCAAAACGGCTCAAACCAGTTTTGACGCGCTCAAACCAGAGTCAAACGTGTTTTGACCAGATCAAACCAGGCCACACCGGCTGAAACCGGTTTTGACCGGCTCAAACTGGACTCTAACCGGACCAGACCGGCTCAAACCTGCTTTGACTGGCTCAAAAAGGACTCAAACCTGACTAGACCGGCTCAAAACGGTTTTGAACGGCTCAAACCGGACTCAAACAGGAACAGACCTGCTCAAACAGGAACAGATGGGCTCAAATCGGCTCACACCAGACCAGACCGGCTCAAACCTTCTCAAACCGGACCAGAACATCTCAAACCGGTTTTCACTGGCTCAAACTGGACTCATATGGGTTTTGACCATAACAAACCTGGCCAGACCGGCTCAAACCGGTTTTGACCGGCTCAAACCGGACTCAAACCGGCCCAGACCGGTTCCAATCGGTTTTGACAGGCTCAAACCGGACCAGACCGGCTCAAAACGAACCAGACCGGCTGAATCCGGTTTTCACCGGCTCAAACCGGACTAAAACCTGACCGGACGGGCTCAAACCGGGTCAAACCAGGCCAGACCGGCTCAAACAGGTTTTGACCGGCTCAAACCGGAACGGACCAGGCCACCTCAAAACGGACTCAAACATGATTTGACCGGCTCCAACCGGATCAAACCACACCCGACCGGCTCTTAGACTGGCTCAAACCGGTTTTAACCGTCTCATTACGGACCAGACCGGGTCTAACAGGTTTTGAACGGCTCAAACCGGACTCAAACCGGACCAGACCGGCTAAAACTGGATTGAACCGGCTCAAACGAGACCAGACTGCCTCAAGCCGTATCAAACCGGACCAGAACGGCTCAAATCAGTTTTGACCGGCTCAAACCAGAGTCAAACGGGTTTTGACCAGATCAAATCAGGCCAGACCGGCTCAAACCGGTTTTGACCGGCTCAAACCGGACTCAAACCGAACCAGACCAGCTCAAAGCTTTTTTGACTGGCTCAAACCAGACTCAAACCGTACCAGACCGGCTCATACCGGTTTTGAACGGCTCAAATCGGACTCAAACTGGAACAGACCGGCTCAAGCAGGAACAGACCGGCTCAAACCGGCTAA
>NW_027328261.1:0-40615 GCF_047675955.1 Chlorocebus sabaeus | reverse complement strand
TGTCTGAACCAGTTTGATCCGGTGTGAGTCAGTCTGGTCCGGTTTGATCCGTTGTCATCCGGCTCAAAACCGATTTGAGCCGCTCTGATCTGGATTGAGCCTGTCTGGTCTGATTTGAGCCAGTCTAAACCGGCTCAGGCTGGTCAAAACCGGTTTGAGAGGGTCTGGTCTGGTTTGAGCCGGTCAAAACCGGTTTGTGGCCCGGTTTCAGCCGGTCTGGGCCAGTCTGCTCCAATTTGATCCTGTTTCAGCTGGTCTGGGCCGGTCGAGTCCGGTTTGATCTGGTCAAAACCGCTTTCATCCGGTCAAAACCGGATTGAGCCGGTCAAAACCGGTTTGACCCGGTCTGGTCTGGTTTGAGCCGGTCTGGTCTGGTTTGAGCTGGTCAAAACCGGTTTGAGCCGGTCTGGTCTGGTTTGAGCCGGTCTGGTCTGTTTTGAGCCGGTTTGGTCTGGTTGAAGCCAGTCAAAACTGATTCGAGCCTCTCTGAGCCGGTCTGGGCCGGTTTGATCCGGTCTAATCGGATCAAAACCGGTTTGAGCCAGTGAAAACCGGTTTTACCAGGTCTGGAGTTGTTTGAGCCGGTCAAAACCGGTTTCAGCCGGTCAAATCCGGATTGAGGCAGTCAAAACCGGTTTGAACCGGTATGGTCCTTGTTTGAGCCGGTCTAAACGAGCTCAGGTCGATCAAAATCGGTTTGAGCCGGTCTGGCCTGGTTTGAACCGGTCAAAACCTGTTTGTGGCCCAGTTTTAAAGCAGTCTGGGCCGGTCTGATTCCGTTTGATCCGGTCTCGTCCGGTCAAACCAGGTTTTAGACGGTCAAAACCGGTTTCAGCCGGTCTGGTTTGGTTTGAGCCGGTCAAAACCGGTTTGAGCCGGTCAAAAAACGATTTGAGCCATTCAAAACCGGTTTGTGATGGTCAAAAACGTATTGAACTGGTCTGGTCTGGTTTGAGCTGTTCCTATCAGGTCAAAACCGCTTAAAGCCGGTAAAAACCGGTTTTTAACCCGGTCTGGAGTGGTTTGAGCCGGTCAAAAACCGGTTTCAGCCGGTCAAAACCGGATTGAGGCAGTCACAACCGGTTTGAACCGGTATGGTCTTGTTTGAGCCAGTCAAAACCGGCTCAGTTCGGTCAAAACCGGTTTGAGCCGGTCTGGTCTGGTTTGCACCGGTCAAAACCGGTTTTGTGGCCCAGTTTTAGGCTGTCTGTGACGGTCTGGTCCGGTTGGATCCGATTTTAGCTGGTCTTGACCACTCTGCTTCGTTTGAATATGGTCTCATCCGGTCAAAAACCGATTTCAGCCGGTCTGGTGTGGTTTGAGCAGGTCAAAACGGTTTGACCCGGTCAAAACCGATTTGAGCCGGTCTGGTCTGGTTTGAGCCGGTCTGCTCTGGTTTGAGCCGGTCAAAACCGATTCGAGCCAATCAAAACATGTTTGAGCCGGTTTGGTCTGGTTGAAGCCAGTCAAAACCGATTCGAGACTGTCTGAGCTGGTCTGGTCCGGTTTGATCTGGTCTAATCAGGTCAAAACCGGTTTGGGCTGGTGAAAACTGGTTTTAGTCGGTCTGGAGACGTTTCAGCTGGTCAAAACCGGTTTGAGCTGGTCAAAACCGGATTGAGCCAGTGTAAACCAGTTTGAACCTGTCTGGTCTGGTTTGAGCTGGTCAAAGCCGATTTGAACTGGTCTGGCCCGGTTTTAGGCGGTCTGTGCCACTCTCGTCTGGTTTGATCCTCTTTCAGCCGGTCTGGGCCTGTCTGGGCCAGTTCGATCCGGTGTGAGCCAGTCTGGTCCGGTTTGATCCGTTGTCATCCGGTCAAAACCGGTTTGAACCGCTCTGGTCCGGATTGAGCCGGTCTGGTCTGGTTTGAGCCGGTCTAAACCGGCTCAGGTCGGTCAAAACCGGTTTGAGCCAGTCTGGTCTGATTTGAACCAGTCAAAACCGGTTTGTATCCCGGTTTCAGACGGTCTGGGCCAGTCTGCTCCGGTTTGATCTGGTTTCAGCTGGTCTGGGTCGGTCGAGTCCGGTTTGATCCGGTTAAAACCGCTTTGAGCCGGTCAAAACCGTTTTGAAACGGTATGATCTGGTTTGAGCCGGTCTCCTCTGGTTTGAGCCGGTCAAAACCGGTTCGAGCCGGTCAAAAACCGCTCTGAGCTGGCGTGGTCTGGTTTGAACCGGTCAAAACCGGTTTGTGGCCCAGTTTTAGGCATTCTGGACCGTTCTGGTCCGGTGTGATCCAATTTTAGCCGGTCTTGGCCCGTCTGATTCGGTTTGATCCGGCCTCATCCGGTCAAAACCGGTTTTAGCAGGTCAAAACTGGTTTCATCCTGTCTGGTGTGGTTTGAGCAGTTCAAAACCGGTTTGACCCGGTCAAAACAGGTTTGAGCCGGTCTGGTCTGGTTTGAGCCGGTCTGGTCTGGTTTCAGCCGGTCAAAACCGGTTTGAGCCGGTTTGGTCTGGTTGAAGCCAGTCAAAACCAATTTGAGCCTGTCTGAGCCGGTCTGCTCTGGTTTGATCCGGTCTAATCGGATCAAAACCGGTTTGACCCAGTGAAAAACCGGTTTTAGCCGGTCTGGAGTGGTTTGTGCCGGTCAAAACCGGATTGAGACAGTCAAAACCGGTTTGAAACCGGTCTGGTCTTGATTGAGCCGGTCAAAACCGGCTCAGGTCGATCAAAATCGCTTTGAGCCGGTCTGGCTTGGTTTGAACTGGTCAAAACCGGTTTGTGGCCCAGTTTTAGGCAGTCTGGGACGGTCGGGTATGGTTTGATTCAATTTTAGCCGGTCTGGTCCGGTCTGATTCGGTTTGACCCGGTCTCATCTGGTCAAAACCGGTTTTAGCCGGTCAAAACGGGTTTTACCCGGTCTGGAGTGGTTTGAGCCGGTCAAAAACCGGTTTCAGGCCGTCAAAACCAAATTGAGGCAGTCAAAACCGGTTTGAATTGGTCTGGTCTTTTTTGAGCCAGTCAAAACCGGTTTGGGTCGGTCAAAAACGGTTTGAGCCGATCTGGTCTGGTTTCAGCCAATCAAAACCGCTTTGTGGCCCGCTTTCAGCCGGTCTGGGCCGGTCTGGTCCTGTTTGATCCGCTTTCAGCTCATCTGGGCCGGTAGAGTCTGGTTTGACCCGGTCAAAACCGCTTTGATCCGGTCAAAACCGGTTCGAGCCTGTCTGATCTGGTTTGAACTGGTCAAAACCGGTTTGTGTCCCAGTTTTAGGCAGTCTAGGCCGGTCGGGTATGGTTTGATCCGATTTTAGCCTGTCTGGGCTGGTCTGATTCAGTTTGATCCGGTCTCATCTGGTCAAACCTGGTATTAGCCGGTCAAAAACCGGTTTTAGCCGGTCTGGTGTGGTTTGAGCCGGTCAAAACCGGTTTGAGCCGTTCAAAACCGGTTTGTGACGATCAAAACCGGATTGAACTGGTCTGGACTGGTTTGAGCTGGTCTAATCAGGTCAAAACCGGTTTAAGCCGGTAAAAATGGGTTTTACCCCGGTATGGAGTGGTATGAGCCGGTCAAAACTGGTCTCAGACGGTCAAAACCGCTTTGTGGCCCGCTTTCAGCCGTTCTGGGCCGGTCTGGTCCTGTTTGATCTGGTTTCAGCTTGTCTGTGCCGGTCGAGTCTGGTTTGATCCGGTCAAAACCTCTTTGAGCCGGTCAAAACCGGTTTGAGCCGGTCTGGTCTGGTTTGAGTCTGTGAAAACCGGCTCAGGTCGGTCAAAATCTGTTTGAGCCGGTCTGGCCTGACTTGAACCGGTCAAAACCGATTTGAGCCGGTCTGGCACGGTTTTAGCTGGTCTGTGCCGCTCTCGTCTGGTTTGATCCGGTTTCAGCTGGTCTGGGACTGTCTGAACCAGTTTGATCCGGTGTGAGCCAGTCTGGTCCGGTTTGATCCGTTGTCATCCGGTCAAAACCGGTTTGAGCCGCTCTGATCCGGATTGAGCCTGTCTGGTCTGGTTTGAGCCGGTCTAAACCAGCTCAGGCCGGTCAAAACCGGTTTGAGAGGGTCTGGTCTGGTTTGAGCCGGTCAAAACCGGTTTGTGGCCCGGTTTCAGCCGGTCTGGGCAAGTCTGCTCCGATTTGATCCTGTTTCAGCTGTTCTGGGCCGGTCGAGTCCGGTTTGATCCGGGCAAAACCGCTTTCATCCGGTCAAAACCGGTTTGGGCCGGTCAAAACCGGTTTGAGCCGGTCTGGTCTGGTTTGAGCCGGTCTGGTCTGGTTTGAGCTGGTCGAAAACCGGTTTGAGCCGGTCTGGTCTGGTTTGAGCCGGTCTGGTCTGTTTTGAGCCGGTTTGGTCTGATTGAAGCCAGTCAAAACCGATTCGAGCCTCTCTGAGCCGGTCTGGTCTGGTTTGATCCGGTCCTAATCGGATCAAAACCGGTTTGAGCCAGTGAAAACCGGTTTTACCCGGTCTGGAGTGGTTTGAGCCAGTCAAAACCGGTTTCAGCCGGTCAAAAACCGGATTGAGGCAGTCACAAGCGGTTTGAACCGGTATGGTCTTGTTTGAGCCAGTCAAAACCGGCTCAGTTCGGTCAAAACCGGTTTGAGCCGGTCTGGTCTGGTTTGCACCGGTCAAAACCGGTTTGTGGCCCAGTTATAGGCCGTCTGTGATGGTCTGGTCCGGTTGGATCCGATTTTAGCTGGTCTTGACCTCTCTGCTTCGTTTGAATATGGTCTCATCTGCTCAAAACCGATTTCAGCCGGTGTGTGGTTTGAGCCGGTCAAAACCTGTTTGAGCCGTTCAAAACCGGTTTGTGCCGGTCAAAACAGCATTGAACCGGTCTGGTCTGGTTTAAACTGGTCTAATCAGGTCAAAACCGGTTAAAGCCGCTGAAAACCGGTTTTACCCGGTCTGGAGTGGTATGAGCCGGTCAAAACCGGTTTTCAGCCGGTCAAAACCGGATTGAGGCAGTCAAAATCGGTTTGAACCGGTCTGGTCTGGTTTGCGCCGGTCAAAACCGGCTGAGGTCCGTCAAAAACCGGTTTGAGCCGGTCTGGTCTGGTTTGCACCGGTCAAATCCGATTTGTGGCCCAGTTTTAGGTGGTCCTGGGCCGTTCTGGTCCGGTTTGATCCGATTATAGCCGGTCAGGGCCGGTGTGATTCAGTTTGATCTGGTTTCATCCAGACAAAACCGGTTTTAGCCAGTCAAATCCGGTTTCAGCCGTTCTGGTGTGGTTTGAGCAGGTCAAAACCGGTTTGAGTCTGTCAAAACCGGTTTGACCCGGTCTAATCAGGTCAAAACCGGTTTGGGCCGTTGAAAACCGGTTTTATCCTGTCTGGAGTGGTTTGAGCTGGTCAAAACCGGTTTGAGCCGGTCAAAACGGGATTGAGCCAGTCAAAACCGGTTTGAACCTGTTTGTTCTGGTTTGAGTCGGTCAAAACCGGTTTGAGCCGGTCTGGCACGGTTTTAGCTGGTCTGTGCCGCTCTCGTCCGGTTTGATCCGGTTTCAGCTGGTCTGGGACTGTCTGAACCAGTTTGATCTGGTGTGAGCCAGTCTGGTCCGGTTTGATCCATTGTCATCCGGTAAAAACCGGTTTGAGCCGCTCTGATCCGGATTGAGCCTGTCTGGTCTGGTTTGAGCCGGTCTAAACCGGCTCAGGCCGGTCAAAACCGGTTTGAGAGGGTCTGGTCTGGTTTGAGCCGGTCAAAACCGGTATGTGGCCCGGTTTCAGCCTGTCTGGGCCGGTCTGCTCCGATTTGATCCTGTTTCAGCTGGTCTGGGCCGGTCGAGTCCGGTTTGATCCGGGCAAAACCGCTTTCCATCCGGTCAAAACCGGTTTGAGCCAGTCAAAACCGGTTTGAGCTGGTCTGGAATGGTTTGAGCCGGTCTGGTCTGGTTTGAGCTGGTCGAAACCGGTTTGAGCCGGTCTGGTCTGGTTTGAGCCGGTCTGGTCTGGTTTGAGCCGCTTTGGTCTGGTTGAAGTCAGTCAAAACCGATTCAAGCCTCTCTGAGCCGATCTGGTCCGGTTTGATCTGGTCTAATCGGATCAAAACCGGTTTGAGCCAGTGAAAACCGGTTTTACCCGGTCTGGAGTGGTTTGAGCCAGTCAAAACCGGTTTCACCCGTCAAATCCGGATTGAGGCAGTCAAAACCGGTTTGAACCGGTAATGGTCTTGTTTGAACCGGTCAAAACCGGCTCAGGTGGATCAAAATCGGTTTGAGCCGGTCTGGCCTGGTTTGATCCGGTCAAAACCGGTTTGTGGCCCAGTTTTAGGCAGTCTGGGCCGGTCTGATTCGGTTTGATCCGGTCTCGTCCGGTCAAACCCGGTTTTAGACGGTCAAAAGCGGTTTCAGCCTGTCTTGTTTGGTTTGAGCCGGTCAAAACCGTTTTTGAGCCGTTCAAAACCGGTTTGTGATGGTCAAAAACGTATTGAACTGGTCTGGTCTGGTTTGAGCTGGTCTAATCAGGTCAAAACCGCTTTAAGCCGGTAAAAAACCGGTTTTACCCGGACTGGAGTGGTTTTAGCCGGTCAAAAACGGTTTCAGCCGGTCCAAACCGGAATGAGGCAGTCAAAACCGGTTTGAACCGGTATGGTCTTGTTTGAGCCAGTCAAAACCGGCTCAGTTCGGTCAAAACCGGTTTGAGCCTGTCTGGTCTGGTTTGCACGGGTCAAAACCGGTTTGTGGCCCAGTTTTTGGTGGTCTGTGACGGTCTGGTCCGGTTGGATCCGATTTTAGCTGGTCTTGACCTCTCTGCTTCGTTTGAATACGGTCTCATCCGGTCAAAACCGATTTCAGCCGGTGTGGTGTGGTTTGAGCCGGTCAAAACCTGTTCGAGCCATTCAAAACCGGTTTGTGCCGGTCAAAACCGCATTGAACCGGTCTGGTCTGGTTTAAACTGGTCTCATCAGGTCAAAACCGGTTTAAGCCGCTGAAAACCGGTTTTACCCCCGTCTGGAGTGGTTTGAGCCGGTCAAAACCGGTTTCAGCCGGTCAAAACCGGATTGAGGCAGTCAAAATCGGTTTGAACCGATCTGGTCTTGTTTGCGCCAGTCAAAACCGGCTGAGGTCGGTCAAAACAGGTTTGAGCCTGTCTGGTCTGGTTTGCACCGGTCAAATCCGATTTGTGGCCCAGTTTTAGGTGGTCTGGGCCGTTCTGGTCCGGTTTGATCCGATTACAGCCGGTCAGGGCCGGTCTGATTCAGTTTGATCTGGTTTCATCCGGACAAAACCGGTTTTAGCCGGTCAAATCTGGTTTCAGCCGTTCTGGTGTGGTTTGAGCAGGTCAAAATCGGTTTGAGTCTGTCAAAACCGGTTTGACCCGGTCTCATCAGGTCAAAACCGGTTTGGGCCGTTGAAAACCGATTTTATCCTGTCTGGAGTGGTTTGAGCTGGTCAAAACCGGTTTGAGACGGTCAAAACCGGATTGAGCCAGTCAAAACCGGTTTGAACCTGTTTGTTCTGGTTTGAGATGGTCAAAACCGGTTTGAGCCGGTCTGGCACGGTTTTAGCTGGTCTGTGCCGCTCTCGTCTGGTTTGATCCGGTTTCAGCTGGTCTGGGACTGTCTGAACCAGTTTGATCCGGTGTGAGTCAGTCTGGTCCGGTTTGATCCGTTGTCATCCGGTCAAAACCGATTTGAGCCGCTCTGATCTGGATTGAGCCTGTCTGGTCTGATTTGAGCCAGTCTAAACCGGCTCAGGCTGGTCAAAACCGGTTTGAGAGGGTCTGGTCTGGTTTGAGCCGGTCAAAACCGGTTTGTGGCCCGGTTTCAGCCGGTCTGGGCCAGTCTGCTCCAATTTGATCCTGTTTCAGCTGGTCTGGGCCGGTCGAGTCCGGTTTGATCCGGTCAAAACCGCTTTTCATCCGGTCAAAACCGGATTGAGCCGGTCAAAACCGGTTTGACCCGGTCTGGTCTGGTTTGAGCCGGTCTGGTCTGGTTTGAGCTGGTCAAAACCGGTTTGAGCCGGTCTGGTCTGGTTTGAGCCGGTCTGGTCTGTTTTGAGCCGGTTTGGTCTGGTTGAAGCCAGTCAAAACTGATTCGAGCCTCTCTGAGCCGGTCTGGGCCGGTTTGATCCGGTCTAATCGGATCAAAACCGGTTTGAGCCAGTGAAAACCGGTTTTACCAGGTCTGGAGTTGTTTGAGCCGGTCAAAACCGGTTTCAGCCGGTCAAATCCGGATTGAGGCAGTCAAAACCGGTTTGAACCGGTATGGTCTTGTTTGAGCCGGTCTAAACGAGCTCAGGTCGATCAAAATCGGTTTGAGCCGGTCTGGCCTGGTTTGAACCGGTCAAAACCTGTTTGTGGCCCAGTTTTAAGCAGTCTGGGCCGGTCTGATTTGGTTTGATCCGGTCTCGTCCGGTCAAACCAGGTTTTAGACGGTCAAAACCGGTTTCAGCCGGTCTGGTTTGGTTTGAGCCGGTCAAAACCGGTTTGAGCCTGTCAAAAACGATTTGAGCCATTCAAAACCGGTTTGTGATGGTCAAAAACGTATTGAACTGGTCTGGTCTGGTTTGAGCTGTTCCTATCAGGTCAAAACCGCTTAAAGCCGGTAAAAACCGGTTTTACCCCTGTCTGGAGTGGTTTGAGCCGGTCAAAACCGGTTTCAGCCGGTCAAAACCGGATTGAGGCAGTCACAACCGGTTTGAACCGGTATGGTCTTGTTTGAGCCAGTCAAAACCGGCTCAGTTCGGTCAAAACCGGTTTGAGCCTGTCTGGTCTGGTTTGCACCGGTCAAAACCGGTTTGTGGCCCAGTTTTAGGCTGTCTGTGACGGTCTGGTCCGGTTGGATCCGATTTTAGCTGGTCTTGACCACTCTGCTTCGTTTGAATATGGTCTCATCCGGTCAAAACCGATTTCAGCCGGTCTGGTGTGGTTTGAGCAGGTCAAAACGGTTTGACCCGGTCAAAACCGATTTGAGCCGGTCTGGTCTGGTTTGAGCCGGTCTGCTCTGGTTTGAGCCGGTCAAAACCGATTTGAGCCAATCAAAACATGTTTGAGCCGGTTTGGTCTGGTTGAAGCCAGTCAAAACCGATTCGAGACTGTCTGAGCTGGTCTGGTCCGGTTTGATCTGGTCTAATCAGGTCAAAACCGGTTTGGGCTGGTGAAAACTGGTTTTAGTCGGTCTGGAGACGTTTCAGCTGGTCAAAACCGGTTTGAGCTGGTCAAAACCGGATTGAGCCAGTGTAAACCAGTTTGAACCTGTCTGGTCTGGTTTGAGCTGGTCAAAGCCGATTTGAACTGGTCTGGCCCGGTTTTAGGCGGTCTGTGCCACTCTCGTCTGGTTTGATCCGCTTTCAGCCGGTCTGGGCCTGTCTGGGCCAGTTCGATCCGGTGTGAGCCAGTCTGGTCCGGTTTGATCCGTTGTCATCCGGTCAAAACCGGTTTGAACCGCTCTGGTCCGGATTGAGCCGGTCTGGTCTGGTTTGAGCTGGTCTAAACCGGCTCAGGTCGGTCAAAACCGGTTTGAGCCAGTCTGGTCTGATTTGAACCAGTCAAAACCGGTTTGTATCCCGGTTTCAGACGGTCTGGGCCAGTCCTGCCTCCGGTTTGATCTGGTTTCAGCTGGTCTGGGTCGGTCGAGTCTGGTTTGATCCGGTCAAAACCGCTTTGAGCCGGTCAAAACCGTTTTGAAACGGTATGATCTGGTTTGAGCCGGTCTCCTCTGGTTTGAGCCGGTCAAAACCGGTTCGAGCCGGTCAAAACCGCTCTGAGCTGGCGTGGTCTGGTTTGAACCGGTCAAAACCGGTTTGTGGCCCAGTTTTAGGCATTCTGGACCGTTCTGGTCCGGTGTGATCCAATTTTAGCCGGTCTTGGCCCGTCTGATTCGGTTTGATCCGGCCTCATCCGGTCAAAACCGGTTTTAGCAGGTCAAAACTGGTTTCATCCTGTCTGGTGTGGTTTGAGCAGTTCAAAACCGGTTTGACCCGGTCAAAACAGGTTTGAGCCGGTCTGGTCTGGTTTGAGCCGGTCTGGTCTGGTTTCAGCCGGTCAAAACCGGTTTGAGCCGGTTTGGTCTGGTTGAAGCCAGTCAAAACCAATTTGAGCCTGTCTGAGCCGGTCTGCTCTGGTTTGATCCGGTCTAATCGGATCAAAACCGGTTTGACCCAGTGAAAACCGGTTTTAGCCGGTCTGGAGTGGTTTGTGCCGGTCAAAACCGGATTGAGACAGTCAAAACCGGTTTGAACCGGTCTGGTCTTGATTGAGCCGGTCAAAACCGGCTCAGGTCGATCAAAATCGCTTTGAGCCGGTCTGGCTTGGTTTGAACTGGTCAAAACCGGTTTGTGGCCCAGTTTTAGGCAGTCTGGGACGGTCGGGTATGGTTTGATTCAATTTTAGCCGGTCTGGTCCGGTCTGATTCGGTTTGACCCGGTCTCATCTGGTCAAAACCGGTTTTAGCCGGTCAAAACGGGTTTTACCCGGTCTGGAGTGGTTTGAGCCGGTCAAAAACCGGTTTCAGGCGGTCAAAACCAAATTGAGGCAGTCAAAACCGGTTTGAATTGGTCTGGTCTTTTTTGAGCCGGTCAAAACCGGTTCGGGTCGGTCAAAAACGGTTTGAGCCGATCTGGTCTGGTTTCAGCCAATCAAAACCGCTTTGTGGCCCGCTTTCAGCCGGTCTGGGCCGGTCTGGTCCTGTTTGATCCGCTTTCAGCTCATCTGGGCCGGTAGAGTCTGGTTTGACCCGGTCAAAACCACTTTGATCCGGTCAAAACCGGTTCGAGCCTGTCTGATCTGGTTTGAACTGGTCAAAAACCGGTTTGTGTCCCAGTTTTAGGCAGTCTAGGCCGGTCGGGTATGGTTTGATCCGATTTTAGCCTGTCTGGGCTGGTCTGATTCGGTTTGATCCGGTCTCATCTGGTCAAACCCGGTATTAGCCGGTCAAAACCGGTTTTAGCCGGTCTGGTGTGGTTTGAGCCGGTCAAAACCGGTTTGAGCCGTTCAAAACCGGTTTGTGACGATCAAAACCGGATTGAACTGGTCTGGACTGGTTTGAGCTGGTCTAATCAGGTCAAAATCGGTTTAAGCCGGTAAAAATGGGTTTTACCCGGTATGGAGTGGTATGAGCCGGTCAAAAACTGGTCTCAGACGGTCAAAACCGCTTTGTGGCCCGCTTTCAGCCGTTCTGGGCCGGTCTGGTCCTGTTTGATCTGGTTTCAGCTTGTCTGTGCCGGTCGAGTCTGGTTTGATCCGGTCAAAACCTCTTTGAGCCGGTCAAAACCGGTTTGAGCCGGTCTGGTCTGGTTTGAGTCTGTGAAAACCGGCTCAGGTCGGTCAAAATTTGTTTGAGCCGGTCTGGCCTGACTTGAACCGGTCAAAACCGATTTGAGCCGGTCTGGCACGGTTTTAGCTGGTCTGTGCCGCTCTCGTCTGGTTTGATCCGGTTTCAGCTGGTCTGGGACTGTCTGAGACAGTTTGATCCAGTGTGAGCCAGTCTGGTCCGGTTTGATCCGTTGTCATCCAGTCAAAACCGGTTTGAGCCGCTCTGATCCGGATTGAGCCTGTCTGGTCTGGTTTGAGCCGGTCTAAACCGGCTCAGGCCCGTCAAAACCGGTTTGAGAGGGTCTGGTCTGGTTTGAGCCGGTCAAAACCGGTTTGAGCCGGTCAAAACCGTTTTTGAGCCGTTCAAAACCGGTTTGTGATGGTCAAAAACGTATTGAACTGGTCTGGTCTGGTTTGAGCTGGTCTAATCAGGTCAAAACTGCTTTAAGCCGGTAAAAACCGGTTTTACCCGGTCTGGAGTGACTTGAGCCGGTCAAAACCGGTTTCAGCCGGTCCAAACCGGATTGAGGCAGTCAAAACCGGTTTGGACCCGTATGGTCTTGTTTGAGCAAGTCAAAACCGGCTCAGTTCGGTCAAAACCGGTTTGAGAGGGTCTGGTCTGGTTTGAGCCGATCAAAACCGGTTTGTGGCCCGGTTTCAGCCGGTCTGGGCCAGTCTGCTCCGATTTGATCCTGTTTCAGCTTGTCTGGGCTGGTCGAGTCCGGTTTGATCAGGTCAAAACAGCTTTCATCCGGTCAAAACCGGTTTGAGCCGGTCAAAACCGGTTTGAGCCGGTCTGGTCTGGTTTGAGCCGGTCTGGTCTGGTTTGAGCTGGTCAAAACCGGTTTGAGCCAGTGAAAACCGGTTTTACCCGGTGTGGAGTGGTTTGAGCTGGTCAAAACCGGTTTCAGCCGGTCAAATCCGTATTGAGGCAGTCAAAACCGGTTTGAACCGGTATGGTCTTGTTTGAGCTGGTCAAAACCGGCTCAGGTCGATCAAAATCGGTTTGAGCCGGTCTGGCCTGGTTTGAACCGGTCAAAACCGGTTTGTGGCCCAGTTTTAGGCAGTCTGGGCCGGTCTGCTTCGGTTTGATCCGGTCTCGTCCGGTCAAACCCGGTTTTAGACGGTCAAAACCGGTTTCAGCCGGTCTGGTTTGGTTTGAGCTGGTCAAAACTGGTTTGAGCCGGTCAAACCCGTTTTTGAGCCGTTCAAAACCGGTTTGTGATGTTCAAAAACGTATTGAACTGGTCTGGTCTGGTTTGAGCTCGTCTAATCAGGTCAAAACCGCTTTAAGCCGGTAAAAACCGGTTTTACCCGGTCTGGAGTGGTTAGAGCCGGTCAAAACCGGTTTCAGCCGGTCCAAACCGGATTGAGGCAGTCAAAACCGGTTTGAACCGGTATGGTCTTGTTTGAGCCAGTCAAAACCGGCTCAGTTCGGTCATAACCGGTTTGAGCCGGTCTGGTCTGGTTTGCAACGGTCAAAACCGGTTTGTGGCCCAGTTTTAGGCGGTCTGTGACGGTTTGGTACGGTTGGATCCGATTTTAGTTGGTCTTCACCTCTCTGCTTCGTTTGAATACGGTCTCATCCGGTCAAAACCGATTTCAGCCGGTGTGGTGTGGTTTGAGCCGGTCAAAACCTGTTTGAGCCGTTCGAAACCGGTTTGTGCCGGTCAAAACCGCATTGAACCGGTCTGGTCTGGTTTAAACTGGTCTAATCAGGTCAAAACCGGTTTAAGCCGCTGAAAACCGGTTTTACACCGACTGGTGTGGTTTGAGCCGGTCAAAACCGGTTTCAGCCGGTCAAAACCGGATTGAGGCAGTCAAAATCGATTTGAACCGGTCTGGTCTGCTTTGCGCCGGTCAAAACCGGCTGAGGTTGGTCAAAACCGGTTTGAGCCGGTCTGGTCTGGTTTGCACCGGTCAAATCCGATTTGTGGCCCAGTTTTAGGTTGTCTGGGCCGTTCTGGTCTGGTTTGATCCGATTATAGCCGGTCAGGGCCGGTCTGATTCAGTTTGATCTGGTATCATCCGGACAAAACCGGTTTTAGCCAGTCAAATCCGGTTTCAGCCGTTCTGGTGTGGTTTGAGCAGGTCAAAACCGGTTTGAGTCTGTCAAAACCGGTTTGACCCGGTCTAATCAGGTCAAAACCGGTTTGGGCCTTTGAAAACCGGTTTTATCCGGTCTGGAGTGGTTTGAGCTGGTCAAAACCGGTTTGAGCCGGTCAAAACCGGATTGAGCCAGTCAAAACCGGTTTGAAACTGACTGATCTGGTTTGAGACGGTCAAAACCGGTTTGAGCCGGTCTGGCACGGTTTTAGCTCGTCTGTGCCGCTCTCTTCTGGTTTGATCCTGTTTCAGCTGGTCTGGGACTGTCTGAACCAGTTTGATCTGGTGTGAGCCAGTCTGGTCCGGTTTGATCCGTTGTCATCCGGTCAAAACCTGTTTGAGCCGCTCTGATCCGGTTTGAGCCTGTCTGGTCTGGTTTGAGCTGGTCTAAACCGGCTCAGGCCGGTCAAAACCGGTTTGAGAGGGTCTGGTCTGGTTTGAGCTGGTCAAAACCGGTTTGAGCCGGTCTGGTCTGGTTTGAGCCGGTCTGGTCTGGTTTGAGCCGGTTTGGTCTGGTTGAAGCCAGTCAAAACCGATTCGAGCCTCTCAGAGGCGGTCTGGTCCGGTTTGATCCGGTCTAATCGGATCAAAACCGGTTTGAGCCAGTGAAAACCGGTTTTACCCGGTCTGGAGTGGTTTGAGCTGGTCAAAACAGGTTTCAGCCAGTCAAATCCGGATTGAAGCAGTCAAAACCGGTTTGAACGGATATGGTCTTGTTTGAGCCGGTCAAAACCGGCTCTGGTCGATCAAAATCAGTTTGAGCCGGTCTGGCCTAGTTTGAAACGGTCAAAACCGCTTTGTGGCCCAGTTTTAGGCAGTCTGGGCCGGTCTGATTCGGTTTGATCCGGTCTCGTCCGGTCAAACCCGGTTTTAGACGGTCAAAACCGGTTTCAGCCAGTCTGGTATGGTTTGAGCCGGTCAAAACCGATTTGAGCCGTTCAAAACCGGTTTGTGATGGTCAAAAACGTATTGAACTGGTCTGGTCTGGTTTGAGCTGGTCTAATCAGGTCAAAACTGCTTTAAGCCGGTAAAAACCGGTTTTACCCTGTCTGGAGTGGTGTGAGCCGGTCAAAACTGGTTTCAGTCGGTCCAAACGGGATTGAGGCAGTCACAACCGGTTTGAACCGGTATGGTCTTGTTTGAGCCAGTCAAAACCGGATCAGTTCGGTCAAAACCGTTTTGAGCCAGTCTGGTCTGGTTTGCACCGGTCAAAACAGGTTTGTGGCCCAGTTTTAGGCGGTCTGTGACGGTCTGGTCCGGTTGGATCCGATTTTAGCTGGTCTTGACCTCTCTGCTTCGTTTGAATACGGTCTCATCCGGTCAAAACCGATTTCAGCCGGTCTGGTGTGGTTTGAACAGGTCAAAACAGTTTGACCCGGTCAAAACCGATTTGAGCCGGTCTGGTCTGGTTTGAGCCGGTCTGCTCTGGTTTGAGCCGGTCTGCTCTGGTTTGAGCCGGTCAAAACCTGTTTGAGCCGGTTTGGTCTGGTTGAAGCCAGGCAAAAACGATTCGAGACTGTCTGAGCTGGTCTGGTCCGGTTTGATCTGGTCTAATCAGGTCAAAACCGGTTTGGGCCGGTGAAAACCGGTTTTAGCCGGTCTGGAGAGGTTTGAGCTGGTCAAAACCGGTTTGAGCCGGTGAAAACCGGATTGAGCCGGTCTAAACCAGTTTGAACCTGTCTGGTCTGGTTTGAGCCGGTCAAAGCTGATTTGAGCCGGTCTGGACCGGTTTTAGGCGGTCTGTGCCACTCTCGTCTGGTTTGATCCGGTTTCAGTCGGTCTGGGCCTGTCTGGGCCAGTTCGAACCGGTGTGAGCCAGTCTGGTCCGGATTGATCCGTTGTCATCCGGTCAAAACCGGTTTGAACCGCTCTGGTCCGGATTGAGCCGGTCTGGTCTGGTTTGAGCCGGTCTAAACCGGCTCAGGTCGGTCAAAACCGGTTTGAGCCGGTCTGGTCTGGTTTGAGCCGGTCAAAACCGGTTTGAGCCGGTCTGGTCTGGTTTGCACCGGTCAAATCCGATTTGTGGCCCAGTTTTAGGTTGTCTGGGCCGTTCTGGTCTGGTTTGATCCGATTATAGCCGGTCAGGGCCGGTCTGATTCAGTTTGATCTGGTATCATCCGGACAAAACCGGTTTTAGCCAGTCAAATCCGGTTTCAGCCGTTCTGGTGTGGTTTGAGCAGGTCAAAACCGGTTTGAGTCTGTCAAAACCGGTTTGACCCCGGTCTAATCAGGTCAAAACCGGTTTGGGCCTTTGAAAACCGGTTTTATCCGGTCTGGAGTGGTTTGAGCTGGTCAAAACCGGTTTGAGCCGGTCAAAACCGGATTGAGCCAGTCAAAACCGGTTTGAAACTGACTGATCTGGTTTGAGACGGTCAAAACCGGTTTGAGCCGGTCTGGCAGGTTTTAGCTCGTCTGTGCCGCTCTCTTCTGGTTTGATCCTGTTTCAGCTGGTCTGGGACTGTCTGAACCAGTTTGATCTGGTGTGAGCCAGTCTGGTCCGGTTTGATCCGTTGTCATCCGGTCAAAACCTGTTTGAGCCGCTCTGATCCGGTTTGAGCCTGTCTGGTCTGGTTTGAGCTGGTCTAAACCGGCTCAGGCCGGTCAAAACCGGTTTGAGAGGGTCTGGTCTGGTTTGAGCTGGTCAAAACCGGTTTGAGCCGGTCTGGTCTGGTTTGAGCCGGTCTGGTCTGGTTTGAGCCAGTTTGGTCTGGTTGAAGCCAGTCAAAACCGATTCGAGCCTCTCAGAGGCAGTCTGGTCCGGTTTGATCCGGTCTAATCGGATCAAAACCGGTTTGAGCCAGTGAAAACCGGTTTTACCCGGTCTGGAGTGGTTTGAGCTGGTCAAAACAGGTTTCAGCCAGTCAAATCCGGATTGAAGCAGTCAAAACCGGTTTGAACGGATATGGTCTTGTTTGAGCCGGTCAAAACCGGCTCTGGTCGATCAAAATCAGTTTGAGCCGGTCTGGCCTAGTTTGAAACGGTCAAAACCGGTTTGTGGCCCAGTTTTAGGCAGTCTGGGCCGGTCTGATTCGGTTTGATCCGGTCTCGTCCGGTCAAACCCGGTTTTAGACGGTCAAAACCGGTTTCAGCCAGTCTGGTATGGTTTTGAGCCGGTCAAAACCGATTTGAGCCGTTCAAAACCGGTTTGTGATGGTCAAAAACGTATTGAACTGGTCTGGTCTGGTTTGAGCTGGTCTAATCAGGTCAAAACTGCTTTAAGCCGGTAAAAACCGGTTTTACCCTGTCTGGAGTGGTGTGAGCCGGTCAAAACTGGTTTCAGTCGGTCCAAACGGGATTGAGGCAGTCACAACCGGTTTGAACCGGTATGGTCTTGTTTGAGCCAGTCAAAACCGGATCAGTTCGGTCAAAACCGTTTTGAGCCAGTCTGGTCTGGTTTGCACCGGTCAAAACAGGTTTGTGGCCCAGTTTTAGGCGGTCTGTGACGGTCTGGTCCGGTTGGATCCGATTTTAGCTGGTCTTGACCTCTCTGCTTTGTTTGAATACGGTCTCATCCGGTCAAAACCGATTTCAGCCGGTCTGGTGTGGTTTGAACAGGTCAAAACAGTTTGACCCGGTCAAAACCGATTTGAGCCGGTCTGGTCTGGTTTGAGCCGGTCTGCTCTGGTTTGAGCCGGTCAAAACCGGTTCGAGCCAATCAAAACCTGTTTGAGCCGGTTTGGTCTGGTTGAAGCCAGGCAAAAACGATTCGAGACTGTCTGAGCTGGTCTGGTCCGGTTTGATCTGGTCTAATCAGGTCAAAACCGGTTTGGGCCGGTGAAAACCGGTTTTAGCCGGTCTGGAGAGGTTTGAGCTGGTCAAAACCGGTTTGAGCCGGTGAAAACCGGATTGAGCCGGTCTAAACCAGTTTGAACCTGTCTGGTCTGGTTTGAGCCGGTCAAAGCTGATTTGAGCCGGTCTGGCCCGGTTTTAGGCGGTCTGTGCCACTCTCGTCTGGTTTGATCCGGTTTCAGTCGGTCTGGGCCTGTCTGGGCCAGTTCGAACCGGTGTGAGCCAGTCTGGTCCGGATTGATCCGTTGTCATCCGGTCAAAACCGGTTTGAACCGCTCTGGTCCGGATTGAGCCGGTCTGGTCTGGTTTGAGCCGGTCTAAACCGGCTCAGGTCGGTCAAAACCGGTTTGAGCCAGTCTGGTCTGGTTTGAGCCAGTCAGAACCGGTTTGTGTCCCGGTTTCAGCCGGTCTGGGACGGTCTGCTCCGGTATGATCTGGTTTCAGCTGGTCTGGGTCGGTCGAGTCCGGTTTGATCCGGTCAAAACCGCTTTGAGCTGGTCAAAACCGGTTTGAAACGGTATGATCTGGTTTGAGCCGGTCTGCTCTGGTTTGAGCCGGTCAAAACCGGTTCGAGTAGGTCAAAACCGCTTTGAGCTGCTCTGGTCTGGTTTGAACCGGTCAAAACCGGTTTGTGGCCCAGTTTTAGGCATTCTGGGCCGTTCTGTTCCGGTTTGATCCGATTTTACCCGGTCTCGGCCCATCTGATTCGGTTTGATCCGGCCTCATCCGGTCCAAACCGGTTTTAGCCGGTCAAAACGGGTTTTACCCGGTCTGGAGTGGTTTGAGCCGGTCAAAACCGGTTTCAGGCGGTGAAAACCAAATTGAGGCAGTCAAAACTGGTTTGAATTGGTCTGGTCTGGTTTGAGCCGGTCAAAACCGGTTCAGGTCGGTCAAAAACGGTTTGAGCCGATCTGGTCTGCTTTCAGTCAATCAAAACCGCTTTGTGGCCCGCTTTCAGCCGGTCTGGGCTGGTCTGGTCCTGTTTGATCCGCTTTCAGCTCATCTGGGCCGGTAGAGTCTGGTTTGATCCGGTCAAAACCGCTTTGAGCCTGTCAAAACCGGTTCGAGCCGGTCTGATCTGGTTTGAACTGGTCAAAACCGGTTTGTGTCCCAGTTTTAGGCAGTCTAGGCCGGTCGGGTATGGTTTGATCCGATTTTAGCCTGTCTGGGCTGCTCTGATTCGGTTTGATCCGGTCTCATCTGGTCAAACCCGGTATTAGCCGGTCAAAACCGGTTTTAGCCGGTCTGGTGTGGTTTGAGCCGTTCAAATCCGGTTTGTGACGATCAAAACCGGATTGAACCGGTCTGGACTGGTTTGAGCTGGTCTAATCAGGTCAAAACCGGTTTAAGCCGGTAAAAATGGGTTTTACCCGGTCTGGAGTGGTATGAGCCGGTCAAAACTGGTTTCAGCCGGTCAAAACCACTTTGTGGCCCGCTTTCAGCCGTTCTGGGCCGGTCTGGTCCTTTTTGATCTGGTTTCAGCTTGTCTGTGCCGGTCGAGTCTGGTTTGATCCGGTCAAAACCTCTTTGAGCCGGTCAAAACTGGTTTGATCCGGTCTGGTCTGGTTTGAGCCTGTGAAAACCGGCTCAGGTCGATCAAAATTGGTTTGAGCTGGTCTGGACTGACTTGTACCGTTCAAAACCGGTTTGTGGCCCAGTTTTAGGCAGTCTGTGGCGGTCGGGTACGGTTTGATCGGATTGTAGCCGGTCTGGGCCAGTCTGATTCGGTTTGATCCGGTCTCATCCGGTCAAACCCGGTTTTAGCCGGTCAAATCCGGTTTCAGCCGGTCTGGTGTGGTTTGAGGCGGTCAAAACCGGTTTGAGCCGGTCAAAACCGGTTCGAGCCGTTCAAAACCTGTTTGTGACGATCAAAACCGGATTGAACCGGTCTGGTCTGGTTTGAGCTGCTCTAATCAGGTCAAAACCGGTTTTACACGGTCAAAACCGGTTTTACCCGGACTGGAGTGGTTTGAGCCGGTCAAAACCAGTTTCAGCTGGTCAAAACCGAATTGAGGCTGTCAAAACCGGTTTGAACCGGTGTGGTCTGGTTTAAGCCGGTCAAAACCGGCTCAAGTCGGTCAAAATCGGTTTGAGCCTATCTGGTCTGGTTTCAGCTGGTCAAAATCACTTTGTGTCCCGCTTTCAGCGGGTCTGGGCTGGTCTGGTCCTGTTTGATCCGCTTTCAGCTCATCTGGGCCTGTAGAGTCTGGTTTGATCCGGTCAAAACCGCTTTGACCCGGTCAAAATCGGTTTGAGCCGGTCAAAACCGGTTTCAGCCGGTCTGGTCTGGTTTGCACCGGTCAAAACCGGTTTGTGGCCAAGTTTTATGCGGTCTGGGCCGGTCTGGTCTGCTTTGATCCGATTTTAGCTGGTCTTGGCCGGTCTGATTCGGTTTGATCCGGTCTCATCTGGTCAAAACCGGTTTTATCTGGTCAAAACCGGCTTCAGCCAGTCTGGTGTGGTTTGAGCAGGTCAAAACCGGTTTGAGCCGGTCAAAACCGGTTTTGGCCAGTCTGCTCTGGTTTGAGTCGATCTGCTCTGGTTTAAGCTGGTCAAAACCGGTTCGAGCCAGTCAAAAACGGTTTGAGCCGGTTTGGTCTGGTTGAAGCCAGTCAAAACCGATTCGAGCCTGTCTGATCCAGTCTGTTCCGGTTTAATCCGGTCTATTCAGGTCAAAACCGGTTTGAGTAGGTGAAAACCGGTTTTTAGCCGGTCTGGAGTGGTTTGAGCCGGTCAAAACCAGATTGAGCCATTCAAAACCGGTTAGGACCAGTCTGGTCTGGTTTGAGTTGGTCAAAACCGGTTTGAGCCAGTCTGGTCTGGTTGAGCCAGTCAAAACCGGTTTGTGTCCCGGTTTCAGCCAGTCTGGGCCGGTCTGCTCCGGTTTGATCTCGTTTCAGCTGCTCTGGGTCGGTCGAGTCCGGTTTGATCCGGTCAAAACCGCTTTGAGCCGATCAAAACCGGTTTGAAACCGTATGATCTGGTTTGAGCCGGCCTGCTCTGGTTTGAGCCGGTCAAAACCGGTTCGAGCCGGTCAAAACCGCTCTGAGCCGGTCTGGTCTGGTTTGAACCGGTCAAAACCGGTTTGTGGCCCAGTTTTAGGCATTCTGGGCCGGTCTGGTCCGGTTTGATCCGATTTTAGCCGGTCTGGTCCCGTCTGATTCGGTTTGATCCGGCCTCATCCGGTCAAACCGGTTTTAGCCGGTCAAAACCGGTTTCAGCCTGTCTGGTGTGGTTTGAGCAGTTCAAAACCGGTTTGATCCGGTCAAAACAGGTTTGAGCCGGTCTGGTCTGGTTTGAGCCGGTCTGGTCTGGTTTGAGCTGGTCAAAACCGGTTTGAGCCGGTTTCGTCTGGTTGAAGCCAGTCAAAAGCGATTCGAGCCTGTCTGAGCCGGTCTGGTCCGGTTTGATCCGGTCTAATCGGATCAAAACCGGTTTGAGCCAGTGAAAACCGGTTTTAGCCGGTCTGGAGGGGTTTGAGCCGGTCAAAACCGGTTTGAGCCAGTCAAAACCGGTTTGAACCGGTCTGGTCTTGATTGAGCCGTTCAAAACCGGCTCAGGTCTATCAAAATCGGTTTGAACCTGTCTGGCCTGGTTTGAAACGGTCAAAACCGGTTTGTGGCCCAGTTTTAGGCAGTGTGGGCCGGTCGGGTACGGTTTGATCCGCTTTTAGCCTGTCTGGGCTGGTCTGATTCGGTTTGATCCGGTCTCATCCGGTCAAACACGTTTTTAGCCGGTGAAAACCGGTTTCAGCCGGTCTTTTGTGGTTTGAGCCGGTCAAAACCAGTTTGAGCCGGTCTGGTCTGGTTTGAACTGGTCAAAACCGGTTTGTGTCCCAGTTTTAGGCACTCTGGGCCGGTCGGGTACGGTTTGATCCGATTTTAACCTGTCTGGGCCGGTCTGATTCGGTTTGATCCGGTCTCATCTGGTCAAACCCGGTATTAGCCGGTCAAAAACGGTTTGAGCCGGTCTGGTGTGGTTTGAGCCGGTCAAAACCGGTTCGAGCCGTACAAAACAGGTTTGTGCCGATCAAAACCGGATTGAACCGGTCTGGACTGCTTTGAGCTGTTCTAATCAGGTGAAAACCGCTTTAAGCCGGTAAAAACCGGTTTTACCCGGGTTGGAGTGGTATGACCCGGTCAAAACTGGTTTCAGCTGGTCAAAACCGAATTGAGGCAGTCAAAACCGGTTTTAACTGGTCTGGTCTTGTTTGAGCCGTTCTAAACCGTCTCAGGCCGGTCAAAACCGGATTGAGCCGGTCTGGTCTGGTTTCAGCCGGTCAAAACCGCTTTGTGGCCCACTTTCAGCCGGTCTGGGCCGGTCTGGTCCTGTTTGATCCGGTTTCAGCTTGTCTGGGCCGTTCGAGTCTGGTTTGATCCGGTCAAAACTGCTTTGAGCCAGTCAAAACCGGTTTGAGCCGGTCTGGTCTGGTTTGATCCGATGAAAACCGGCTCAGGTCGGTCAAAATCGGTTTGAGCCTGTCTGGCCTCGCTTGAACCGGTCAAAACCGGTTTGTGGCCCAGTTTTAGGCAGTCTGGGGCGGTCTGGTATGGTTTGATCGGATTGTAGCCGGTCTGGGCCAGTCTGATTAGGTTTGATCCGGTCTCATCTGGTCCAACCCGGTTTTAGCCGGTCAAAATCGGTTTCAGCCGGTCTGGTGTGGTTTAAGTTGGTCAAAACCAGTTTGAGCCGGTCAAAACCGGTTTGAGCCGGTCTGGTCTGGTTCGAGACAGTGAAAACCATTTCAGGTCGGTCAAAACCGCTTTGAGCCGGTCAAAACCGGTTTGAGTCGGACTGGTCTGGTTCGAGCCGGTGAAAACCGGCTCAGGTCAGTCAAAACCGCTTTGAGCCGGTCTGGACTGGTTTGAGTTGGTCTAATCAGGTCAAAACCGGTTTAAGCCGGTAAAAATGGGTTTTACCCGGTCTGGAGTGGTATGAGCCGGTCAAAACCAGATTGAGCCATTCAAAACCGGTTAGGACCAGTCTGGTCTGGTTTGAGTCGGTTAAAACCAATTTGAGCTGGCCTGGCCCGATTTTAGCCAGTCTGGGCCGGTCTGGTCCGGTTTGATGCAGTTTCAGCCGGTCTCGGCCTGTCTGGTCCGGTTTGACCCTGTGTGAGCCGGTCTGGTCCGGTTTGATCTGGTGTCATCTGGTAAACCGGTTTGAGCCGCTCTGGTCCGGTTTGAGCTGCTCTGGTCTGGTTTGAGCCGTTGTCATCCGGCTCAGGCTGGTCAAAACCGGTTTGAGCCGGTCTGGTCTGGTTTCAGCCGGTCAAAACCGCTTTGTGGCCCGCTTTCAGCCGGTCTGGACCGGTCTGGTCCTGTATGATCCGCTTTCAACTCATCTGGGCCGGTAGAGTCTGGTTTGATCCGGTCAAAACCGCTTTGAGCCGGTCAAAACCGGTTTGGTCTCATCTGGTCAAACCCGGTTTTAGCCGGTCAAAACCGGTTTCAGCCGGTCTGGTGTGGTTTGAGCCGGTCAAAACCGGTTCGAGCCGTTCAAAACCGGTTTGTGCCAGTCAAAACCGCATTGAACCGGTCTGGTCTGGTTTGAACTGGTCTAATCAGGTCAAAACCGGTTTAAGCCGCTGAAAACCGGTTTTACCCGTTCTGGAGTGGTTTGAGCCCTTCAAAACCGGTTTCAGCTGGTCAAAACCGGATTGAGGCAGTCAAAATCGGTTTGAGCCGGTCCGCTTGGTTTGCACCGGTCAAAACCGGTTTGTGGCCCAGTTTTAGGTGGTCTGGGCCTTTCTGGTCCGGTTTGATCCGATTATAGCTGGTCTGGGCCTGTCTGATTCAGTTTGATCTGGTTTCATCCGGACAAAAACGGTTTTAGCCGGTCAAAACCGGTTTCAGCCGGTGTGGTGTCGTTTGAGCAGGTCAAAACCGGTTTGAGCCGGTCAAAATCGATTTGAGCCGTTCAAAACCGGTTTGTGATGGTCAAAAACGTATTGAACTGGTCTGGTCTGGTTTGAGCTGGTCTAATCAGGTCAAAACTGCTTTAAGCCGGTAAAAACCGGTTTTACCCTGTCTGGAGTGGTTTGAGCCGGTCAAAACCGGTTTCAGCCGGTCCAAATGGGATTGAGGCAGTCACAACCGGTTTGAAACGGTATGGTCTTGTTTGAGCCGGTCAAAACCGGCTCAGGTCGATCAAAATCGGTTTGAGCCGGTCTGGCCTGGTTTGAACCGGTCAAAACCGGTTTGTGGCCCAGTTTTAGGCAGTCTGGGCCGGTCTGATTCGGTTTGATCCGGTCTCGTCTGGTAAAACCCGGTTTTAGACCGTCAAAACCGGTTTCAGCCGGTCTGGTTTGGTTTGAGATGGTCAAAACTGGTTTGAGCCGGTCAAACCCGTTTTTGAGCCGTTCAAAACCGGTTTGTGATGGTCAAAAACGTATTGAACTGGTCTGGTCTGGTTTGAGCTGGTCTGGTCTGGTTTGAGCTGGTCAAAACCTGTTTGAGCCAGTGAAAACCGGTTTTACCCGGTCTGGAGTTGTTTGAGCCGGTCAAAACCAGTTTCAGCCGGTGAAATCCGGATTGAGGCAGTCAATACCGGTTTGAACCGGTATGGTCTTGTTTGAGCCGGTCAAAACCGGCTGAGGTCGGTCAAAACCGGTTTGAGCCGGTCTGGTCTGGTTTGCACCGGTCAAATCCGATTTGTGGCCCAGTTTTAGATGGTCTGGGCCGTTCTGGTCCGGTTTGATCCGATTATAGACGGTCAGGGCCGGTCTGATTCAGTTTGATCTGGTTTCATCCGGACAAAACCGGTTTTAGCCGGTCAAATCCGGTTTCAGCCGTTCTGGTGTGGTTTGAGCAGGTCAGAATCGGTTTGAGTCTGTCAAAACCGGTTTGACCCGGTCTAATCAGGTCAAAACAGGTTTGGGCCGTTGAAAAGCGGTTTTATCCGGTGTGGATTGGTTTGAGCTGGTCAAAACAGGTTTGAGCCGGTCAAAACCGGATTGAGCCAGTCAAAACCGGTTTGAAACTGTTTGTTCTGGTTTGAGACGGTCAAAACCGGTTTGAGCCGGTCTGGCACGGTTTTAGCTGGTCTGTGCTGCTCTCGTCTGGTTTGATCCGGTTTCAGCTGGTCTGGGACTGTCTGAACCAGTTTGATCCTGTGTGAGCTAGTCTGGTCCGGTTTCATCCATTGTCATCCGGTCAAAACCGGTTTGAGCCGCTCTGATCCGGATTGAGCCTGTCTGGTCTGGTTTGAGCCGGTCAAAACCGGCTCAGGCCGGTCGAAACAGGTTTGAGCCGGTCTGGCCTGGTTTGAACCGGTCAAAACCGGTTTGTGGCCCAGTTTTAGGCAGTCTGGGCCGGTCTGATTCGGTTTGATCCGGTCTCGTCCGGTCAAACCCGGTTTTAGACGGTCAAAACCGGTTTCAGCCGGTCTGGTTTGGTTTGAGCCGGTCAAAACCGTTTTTGAGCCGTTCAAAACCGGTTTGTGATGGTCAAAAACGTATTGAACTGGTCTGGTCTTGTTTGAGCTGGTCTAATCAGGTCAAAACCGCTTTAAGCCGGTAAAAACCGGTTTTACCCGGTCTGGAGTGGTTTGAGCCGGTCAAAACCGGCTCAGGCCGGTCGAAACTGGTTTGAGAGTGTCTGGTCTGGTTTGAGCCGGTCAAAACCGGTTTGTGGCCCGGTTTCAGCCGGTCTGGGCCAGTCTGCTCCAATTTGATCCTGTTTCAGCTGGTCTGGGCAGGTCGAGTCCGGTTTGATCCGGTCAAAACTGCTTTCATCCGGTCAAAACCGGTTTGAGCTGTTCTGGTCTGGTTTGAGCCGGTCTGGTCTGGTTTGAGCTGGTCAAAACCGGTTTGAGCCGGTCTGGTCTGGTTTGAGACGGTCTGGTCTGTTTTGAGGCGGTTTGGTCTGGTTGAAGCCAGTCAAAACCGATTCGAGCCTCTCTGAGCCGGTCTGGTCTGGTTTGATCCGGTCTAATCGGATCAAAACCGGTTTGAGCCAGTGAAAACCGGTTGTACCCGGTCTGGAGTGGTTTGAGCGGTCAAAACCGATTTGAGCCGGTCTGGCACGGTTTTAGCTGGTCTGTGCCGCTCTCGTCTGGTTTGATCTGGTTTCAGCTGGTCTGGGACTGTCTGAGCCAGTTTGATCCGGTGTGAGCCAGTCTGGTCCGGTTTGATCCATTGTCATCCAGTCAAAACCGGTTTGAGCCACTCTGATCCGGATTGAGCCTGTCTGGTCTGGTTTGAGCCGGTCTAAACCGGCTCAGGCCAGTCAAAACCGGTTTGAGAGGGTCTGGTCTGGTTTGAGCCGGTCAAAACCGGTTTGTGGCCCGGTTTCAGCCGGTCTGGGCCAGTCTGCTCCGATTTGATCCTGTTTCAGCTGGTCTGGGCCGGTCGAGTCCGGTTTGATCCGGTCAAAACCTCTTTCATCCGGTCTAAACCGGTTTGAGCCGGTCTGGTCTGGTTTGAGCCGGTCTGGTCTGGATTGAGCTGGTCAAAACCGGTTTGAGCCGGTCTGGTCTGGTTTGAATCTGTTTCGGTTGGATCCGGTCTCATCTGGTCAAACCCGGTTTTAGCCGGTCAAAACCGATTTCAGCCGGTCTGGTGTGGTTTGAGCAGGTCAAAACGGTTTGACCCGGTCAAAACCGATTTGAGCCGGTCTGGTCTGGTTTGAGCCGGTCAAAGCCGATTTGAACCGGTCTGGCCCAGTTTTAGGTGGTCTGTGCCACTCTCGTCTGGTATGATCCGGTTTCAGCCGGTCTGGGCCTGTCTGGGCCAGTTCGATCCGGTGTGAGCCAGTCTGGTCCGGTTTGATCCGTTGTCATCCGGTCAAAACCGGTTTGAACCGCTCTGGTCCGGATTGAGCCGGTCTGGTCTGGTTTGAGCCGGTCTAAACCGGCTCAGGTCGGTCAAAACCGGTTTGAGCCGGTCTGGTCTGGTTTGAGCCAGTCAAAACCGGTTTGTATCCCGGTTTCAGACGGTCTGGGCCAGTCTGCTCCGGTTTGATCTGGTTTCAGCTGGTCTGGGTCGATCGAGTACGGTTTGATCCGGTCAAAACCGCTTTGAGCCGGTCAAAACCGGTTTGAAACGGTATGATCTGGTTTGAGCCGGTATGCTCTGTTTTGAGCCGGTCAAAACCGGTTCGAGGCAGTCAAAACCGCTCTGAGCTGGCCTGGTCTGGTTTGAACTGGTCAAAACCGGTTTGTGGCCCAGTTTTAGGCATTCTGGGCCGTTCTGGTCCGGTTTGATCCGATTTTAGCCGGTCTTGGCCCATCTGATTCGGTTTGATCCGGCCTCATCCGGTCAAAACCGGTTTTAGCCGGTCAAAACCGGTTTCATCCTGTCTGGTGTGGTTTGAGCAGTTCAAAACCAGTTTGACCCGGTCAAAACAGGTTTGAGCCGGTCTGGTCTGGTTTGAGCCGGTCTGGTCTGGTTTGAGCCGGTCAAAACCGGTTTGAGCAGGTTTGGTCTGGTTGAAGCCATACAAAACCAATTCGAGACTGTCTGAGCTGGTCTGCTCCAGTTTGATCCGGTCTAATCGGATCAAAACCGGTTTGACCCAGTGAAAACCGGTTTTAGCCGGTCTGGAGTGGTTTGTGCCGGTCAAAACCGGATTGAGCCCGTCAAAACTGGTTTGAACCGGTCTGGTCTTGATTGAGCCGGTCAAAACCGGCTCAGGTCGATCAAAGTCGGTTTGAGCCGGTCTGGCTTGGTTTGAACTGCTCAAAACCGGTTTGTGGCCCAGTTTTAGGCAGTCTGGGCTGGTCGGGTATGGTTTGATCCAATTTTAGCCGGTCTGGTCCGGTCTGATTCGGTTTGACCCGGTCTCATCTGGTCAAAACCGGTTTTAGCCGGTCAAAAAGGGTTTGACCCGGTCTGGAGTGGTTTGAGCGGTCAAAACCGGTTTCAGGCGGTCAAAACCAAATTGAGGCAGTCAAAACCGGTTTGCATTGGTCTGGTCTGGTTTGAGCCGGTCAAAACCGGTTCAGGTCGGTCAAAAACGATTTGAGCCGATCTGGTCTGGTTTCAGCCAATCAAAACCGCTTTGTGGCCCGCTTTCAGCCGGTCTGGGCCGGTCTGGTCCTGTTTGATCCGCTTTCAGCTCATCTGGGCTGGTAGAGTCTGGTTTGAAACGGTCAAAACGCTTTGATCCGGTCAAAACCGGTTCGATCCGGTCTGATCTGGTTTGAACTGGTCAAAACCGGTTTGTGTCCCAGTTTTAGGCAGTCTAGGCCGGGTCGGATATGGTTTGATACGATTTTAGTCTGTCTGGGCTGGTCTGATTCGGTTTGATCCAGTCTCATCTGGTCAAACCCGGTATTAGCCGGTCAAAACCGGTTTTTAGCCGGTCTGGTGTGGTTTGAGCTGGTCAAAAACCGGTTTGAGCCGTTCAAAACCGGTTTGTGACGATCAAAACCGGATTGAACTGGTCTGGTCTGGTTTGAGCTGGTCTAATCAGGTCAAAACCGGTTTAAGCCGGTTAAAAATGGGTTTTACCCGGTCTGGAGTGGTATGAGCCGGTCAAAACTGGTTTCAGCCAGTCAAAACCGCTTTGTGGCCCGCTTTCAGCCGTTCTGGGCCGGTCTGGTCCTGTTTGATCTGGTTTCAGCTTGTCTGTGCCGGTCGAGTCTGGTTGATGCGGTCAAAACCTCTTTGAGCCGGTCAAAACCGGTTTGAGCCGGTCTGGTCTGGTTTGAGCCTGTGAAAACCGGCTCAGGTCGGTCAAAATCGGTTTGAGCTGGTCTGGCCTGACTTGAACTGGTCAAAACCCGTTTGTGGCCCAGTTTTAGGCAGTCTGTGGCGGTCGGGTTACGGTTTGATCGGATTGTAGCCGGTCTGGGCCAGTCTGATTCGGTTTGATCCGGTCTCATCCGGTCAAACCCGGTTTTAGCCGGTCAAATCCGGTTTCAGCCGGTCTGGTGTGGTTTGAGGCGGTCAAAACTGGTTTGAGCCGGTTAAAAACCGGTTCGAGCCGTTCAAAACCTGTTTGTGACTGGAGTGGTTTGAGCCGGTCAAAACCAGTTTCAGCTGGTCAAAACCGAATTGAGGCTGTCAAAACCGGTTTGAACCGGTCTGGTCTGGTTTAAGCCGGTCAAAACCGGCTCAGGTCGGTCAAAAATCGGTTTGAGCCTATCTGGTTTGGTTTCAGCTGGTCAAAATCACTTATGTGTCCCGCTTTCAGCCGGTCTGGGCTGGTCTGGTCCTGTTTGATCCGCTTTCAGCTCATCTGGGCCTGTAGAGTCTGGTTTGATCCGGTCAAAACCGCGTTGAGCTGCTCAAAACCAGTTTCAGCCGGTCAAAACCGGATTGAGGCAGTCAAAACCGGTTTGAACCGGTCTGGTCAGGTTGGAGCCGGTCAAAACAGGCTCAGTTCGGTCAAAACCGATTTGAGCCGGTCTGGTCTGATTTGCACGGGTGAAAACAGGTTTGCGGCCAGGTTTTAGGCGGTCTGGGCCTGTCTGGCCCAGTTTCATCTGATTTTCGCCGGTCTGGGCCGGTCTGATTCGGTTTGATCTGGTCTCATCCGGACAAAATCGGTTTTAGCCGGTCAAAACCGGTTTCAGCCTGTCTGGTGTGGCTTGTGCAGTTCAAAACCGGTTTGACCCGGTCAAAACAGGTTAGAGCCGGTCTGGTCTGGTTGAAGCCAATCAAATCCGATTCGAGCCTGTCTGGGCCGGTCTGGTCCTGTTTGACCCGCTTTCAGCACATCTGGGCCGGTAGAGTCTGGTTTGATCCGGTCAAAAACCGCTTTGAGCCGGTCAAAACCGGTTTGAGGCCGGTCTGGTCTGGTTTGAACTGGTCAAAACCGGTTTGTGTCCCAGTTTTAGGCAGTCTGGGCCGGTCGGGTATGGTTTGATCCGATTTTAGCCTGTCTGGGCCGGTCTGATTCGGTTTGATCCGGTCTCATCTGGTCAAAACCCGGTATTAGGCAGTCAAAACCTGTTTCAGCCGGTCTGGTGTGGTTGAGCCGGTCAAAAACCGGTTCGAGCCGTTCAAAACCGGTTTGTGCCGATCAAAACCGGATTGAAACTGTCTGGACTTGTTTGAGCTGTTCTAATCAGGTCACAACCGCTTTAAAGCCGGTAAAAAACCGGTTTTATCCGGTCTGGAGTGCTATGAGCCGGTCAAAACTGGTTTCAGCTGGTCTAAACCAAATTGAGGCAGTCAAAAACCGGTTTGAGCCGGTCTGGTCTGGTTTGAGCCGTTCTAAACCATCTCAGGCCGGTCAAAACCGGTTTGAGCCGGTCTGGTCTGGTTTCAGCCGGTCAAAACCGCTTTGAGGCCCGCTTTCAGCCGGTCTGGGCCAGTCTGGTCCTGTTTGATCCGGTTTCAGCTTGTCTGTGCCGGTCGAGTCTGGTTTGATCCGGTCAAAACCGCTTTGAGCCGGTCAAAACAGGTTTGAGCCGGTCTGGCCTGCCTTGAACCGGTCAAAACCGTTTGTGGCCCAGTTTTAGGCAGTCTGGGCCGGTCGGGTATGGTTTGATACGATTTTAGCCGGTCTGGGCCGGTCTGATTCGATTTGATCCGGTCTCATCCGGTCAAACCCGGTTTTAGCTGGTCAAAACCGGTTTCAGCCGGTTAGTGTGGTTTGAGCCGGTCAAAACCGGTTCGAGAAGTTCAAAACCAGTTTCTGAAGATCAACACCGGATTGAACCGGTCTGGTGTGGTTTGAGCTGGTCTAATCAGGTCAAAAACCGGTTTAAGCCGGTAAAAAACGGGTTTTAAATGATCTGGAGATGTTTGAGCCGGTCAAAACCGGTTTCAGCCGGTCAAAAACCGGATTGAGGCAGTCAAAACCGGTTTGAACCGGTCTGGTCTGGTTGGAGCCGGTCAAAACTGGCTCAGGTCCGTCAAAAAACGGTTTGAGCCCATCTGGTCTGGTTTCAGCTGGTCAAAACCGCTTTGTGGCCGCTTTCAGCCGGTCTCGGTCGGTCTGGTCCTGTTTGACCCGCTTTCAGCTCACCTGGGCCGGTAGAGTCTGGTTTGATCCGGTCAAAACCGCTTTGAGCCAGTCAAAAGCGGTTTGAGCCGGTCTGGTCTGGCTTGAACCGGTCAAAACCGGTTTGTGGCCGGGTTTTACGCATTCCGGGGTGGTCGGGTACAGTTTAATCGGATTGTAGCCTGTCTGGGCCAGTCTGATTCGGTTTGATCCGGTCTCATCCGGTCAAACCCGGTTTTAGCTGGTCAAAACCGGTTTCAGCCGGTCTGGTGTGATTTGAGCCGATCAAAACCTGTTCGAGCCGTTCAAAACCGGTTTGTGCCGGTCAAAACTGCATCGAACCGGTCTGGTCTGGTTTAAAGTGGTCTAATCAGGTCAAAACCGGTTTAAGCCGCTGAAAAACCGGTTTTACCCCGGTCTGGAGTGGTTTGAGCCGGTCAAAACCGGTTTCAGCCGGGCAAAACCGGATTGAGGCAGTCAAAATCGGTTTGAACCCGTCTGGTCTGGTTTGCGCCAGTCAAAACCGGCTGAGGTCGCTCAAAAACCGGTATGAGCCGGTCTGGTCTGGTTTGCACCGGTCAAAACCGATTTGTGGCCCAGTTTTAGGTGGTCTGGGCCGTTCTGCTCCGGTTTGATCCGATTATAGCCGGTCAGGGCCGGTCTGATTCAGTTTGATCTGGTTTCATCCAGACAAAACCGGTTTTAGCCAGTCAAATCCGGTTTCAGCCGTTCTGGTGTGGTTTGAGCAGGTCAAAACCGGTTTGATCCGGTCAAAACAGGTTAGAGCCGGTCTGGTCTGGTTGAAGCCAATCAAATCCGATTCGAGCCTGTCTGGGCCGGTCTGGTCCTGTTTGACCCGCTTTCAGCACATCTGGGCCGGTAGAGTCTGGTTTGATCCGGTCAAAACCGCTTTGAGCCGGTCAAAACCGGTTTGAGCCGGTCTGGTCTGGTTTGAACTAGTCAAAACCGGTTTGTGTCCCAGTTTTAGGCAGTCTGGGCCGGTTGGGTAGGGTTTGATCCGATTTTAGCCTGTCTGGGCGGGTCTGATTCGGTTTGATCCGGTCTCATCTGGTCAAACCCGGTATTAGGCAGTCAAAACCTGTTTCAGCCGGTCTGGTGTGGTTTGAGCTGGTCAAAACCGGTTCGAGCCGTTCAAAACCGGTTTGTGCCGATCAAAACCGGATTGAACCTGTCTGGACTTGTTTGAGCTGTTCTAATCAGGTCACAACCGCTTTAAAGCCGGTAAAAACCGGTTTTATTCCGGTCTGGAGTGCTATGAGCCGGTCAAAACTGGTTTCAGCTGGTCTAAACCGAATTGAGGCAGTCAAAACCGGTTTGAACCGGTGTGGTCTGGTTTGAGCCGTTCTAAACCATCTCAGGCCGGTCAAAACCGGTTTGAGCCGGTCTGGGCTGGTTTCAGCCGGTCAAAACTGCGTTGAGGCCCGCTGTCAGCCGGTCTGGGCCGGTCTGGTCCTGTTTGATCCGGTTTCAGCTTGTCTGTGCCGGTCGAGTCTGGTTTGATCCGGTCAAAAACCGTTTGAGCCGGTCAAAACAGGTTTGAGCCGGTCTGGCCTGCCTTGAACCGGTCAAAACCGGTTTGTGGCCCAGTTTTAGGCAGTCTGGGCCGGTCGGGTATGGTTTGATACGATTGTAGCCGGTCTGGGCCGGTCTGATTCGGTTTGATCCGGTCTCATCCGGTCAAACCCGGTTTTAGCTGGACAAAACCGGTTTCAGCCGGTCTGGTGTGGTTTGAGCCGGTCAAAACCGGTTCGAGAAGTTCAAAAACCGGTTTGTGAAGATCAACACCGGATTGAACCGGTCTGGTGTGGTTTGAGCTGGTCTAATCAGGTCAAAACCGGTTTTAAGCCGGTAAAAACGGGTTTTAAATGATATGGAGATGTTTGAGCCGGTCAAAACCGGTTTCAGCCTGTCAAAACCGGATTGAGGCAGTCAAAAACGGTTTGAACCGGTCTGGTCTGGTTGGAGCTGGTCAAAACTGGCTCAGGTCCGTCAAAAACGGTTTGAGCCCATCTGGTCTGGTTTCAGCTGGTCAAAAACCGCTTTGTGGCCCGCTTTTCAGCTGGTCTGGGTCGGTCTGGTCCTGTTTGACCCGCTTTCAGCTCACCTTTGCCGGTTGGTTTGATCCGGTCAAAACCGCTTTGAGCCAGTCAAAACCGGTTTGAGCCGGTCTGGTCTGGTTTGAGACGGTCTGGTCTGTTTTGACCCGGTTTGGTCTGGTTGAAGCCAGTCAAAATAGATTCGAGCCTCTCTGAGCCGGTCTGGTCTGGTTTGATCCGGTCTAATCGGATCAAAACCGATTTGAGCCAGTGAAAACCGGTTGTACCCTGTCTGGAGTGGTTTGAGCGGTCAAAACCGATTTGAGCCGGTCTGGCACGGTTTTAGCTGGTCTGTGCCGCTGTCGTCTGGTTTGATCCGGTTTCAGCTGGTCTGGGACTGTCTGAGACAGTTTGATCCGGTGTGAGCCAGTCTGGTCCGGTTTGATCCGTTGTCATCCGGTCAAAACCGGTTTGAGCCGCTCTGATCCGGATTGACCCTGTCTGGCCTGGTTTGAGCCGGTCTAAACCGGCTCAGGCCGGTCAAAACCGGTTTGAGAGGGTCTGGTCTGGTTTGAGCCGGTCAAAATCGGTTTGTGGCCCGGTTTCAGCCGGTCTGGTACAGTCTGCTCCGATGTGATCCTGTTTCAGCTGGTCTGGGCCGGTCGAGTCCGGTTTGATCTGGTAAAAACCGCTTTCATCCGGTCAAAACCGGTTTGAGCCGGTCAAAACCGGTTTGAGCCGGTCTGGTCTGGTTTGAGCCGGTCTGGTCTGGTTTGAGCCGGTCTGGTCTGGTTTGAGTCGGTCTGGTCTGTTTTTTTTGCCGGTTTGGTCTGGCTGAAGCCAGTCAAAACAGATTCGAGCCTCTCTGAGCCTGTCTGGTCTGGTTTGATACGGTCAAAACCAATTTGAGCCGGTCTGGCAAGGTTTTAGCTGGTCTGTGCCACTCTCGTCTGGTTTGATCCGGTTTCAGCTGGTCTGGGACTGTCTGAGCCAGTTTGATCCGGTGTGAGCCAGTCTGGTCCGGTTTGATCCGTTGTCATCCGGTCAAAACCGGTTTGAGCCGCTCTGATCCGGATTGAGCCTGTCTGGTCTGGTTTGAGCCGGTCTAAACCGGCTCAGGCCGGTCAAAACCGGTTTGAGAGAGTCTGGTCTGGTTTGAGCCGGTCAAAACCGTTTTGAGCCGTTCAAAACCGGTTTGTGATGGTCAAAAACGTATTGAACTGGTATGGTCTGGTTTGAGCTGGTCTAATCAGGTCAAAACCGTTTTCAGCCGGTAAAAACCGGTTTTACCCGGTCTGGAGTGGTTTGAGCCGGTCAAAACCGGTTTCAGCCGGTCCAAACCGGATTGAGGCAGTCAAAACCGGTTTGAACCGGTATGATCTTGTTTGAGCCAGTCAAAACCGGCTCAGTTCGGTCAAAACCGGTTTGAGCTGGTCTGGTCTGGTTTGCACCGGTCAAAACCGGTTTGTGGCCCAGTTTTAGGCGGTCTGTGACGGTGTGGTCCGGTTGGATCCGATTTTAGCTGGTCTTGACCTCTATGCTTCCTTTGAATACGGTCTCATCCGGTCAAAACCTTTTTGAGCCGGTGTGGTGTGGTTTGAGCCGGTCAAAACCTGTTCGAGCCGTTCAAAACTGGTTTGTGCCGGTCAAAACTGCATTGAACCGGTCTGGTCTGGTTTAAACTGGTCTAATCAGGTCAAAACCGGTTGAAGCCGCTGAAAACCGGTTTTACCCCGTCTGGAGTGGTTTGAGCCGATCAAAACCGGTTTCAGCCGGTCAAAACCGGATTGAGGCAGTCAAAATCTGTTTGAACCGGTCTTGTCTGGTTTGCGTCGGTCAAAACCGCCTGAGGTCGGTCAAAACCGGTTTGAGCCGGTCTGGTCTGGTTTGCACCGGTCAAATCCGATTTGTGGCCCAGTTTTAGGTGGTCTGGGCCGTTCTGGTCCGGTTTGATCCGGTTTCAGCTTGTCTGGGACTGTCTGAACCAGTTTGATCCGGTGTGAGCCAGTCTGATCCGGTTTGATCCGTTGTCATCTGGTCAAAACCGGTTTGAGCCGCTCTGATCCGGATTGAGCCTGTCTGGTCTGGTTTGAGCCGGTCTAAACCGGTTTGTGGCCCGGTTTCAGCTGGCCTGGGCCAGTCTGCTCCGATGTGATCCTGTTTCAGCTGGTCTGGGCCGGTCGAGTCCGGTCTGATCCGGTCAAAACCGCTTTCATCTGGTCAAAACGGGTTTGAGCCGGTCTGGTCTGGTTTGAGCCGGTCTGGTCTGGTTTGAGCTGGTCAAAACCGGTTTGAGCCGGTCTGGTCTGGTTTGAGTCTGTTTCGGTTGGATCCGGTCTCATCTGGTCAAAGCCGGTTTTAGCCGGTCAAAACCGGTTTCATCTGGTCTGGTGTGGTTTGAGCCGGTCAAAACCTGTTCGAGCCGTTCAAAACTGGTTTGTGCTGGTCAAAACCGCATTGAACCGGTCTGGTCTGGCTTAAAATGGTCTAATCAGGTCAAAACCGGTTTAATCCGCTGAAAACAGGTTTTACCCGGTCTGGAGTGGTTTAAGCCGGTCAAAACCGGTTTCAGCCGGTCAAAACCGGATTGAGGCAGTCAAAATCGGTTTGAACCGGTCTGGTCTGGTTTGCACCGGGGAAAATCGGCGGAGGTCGGTCAAAACCGTTTTGAGCCGGTCTGGTCTGGTTTGCACCGGTCATAACCTATTTGTGGCCCAGTTTTAGGTGGTCTGGGCCGTTCTGGTCCGGTTTGATCCGATTATAGCCGGTCAGGGCCGGTCTGATTCAGTTTGATCTGGTTTCATCCGGACAAAACCGGTTTTAGTCGGTCAAACCCGGTTTCAGCCGTTCTGGTGTGGTTTGAGCACGTCAAAACCGGTTTGAGTCTGTCAAAACCGGTTTGACCTGGTCTAATCAGGTCAAAACCGTTTTGGGCCGTTGAAAACCGGTTTTATCTGGTCTGGAGTGGTTTGAGCTGGTCAAAACCGGTTTGAGCCGGTCAAAACCGGATTGGGCCAGTCAAAACCGGTTTGAACCTGTTTGTTCTGGTTTGAGATGGTCAAAACCGGTTTGAGCCGGTCTGGCACGGCTTTAGCTGGTCTGTGCCGCTCTCGTCTGGTTTGATCCGGTTTCAGCTGGTCTGGGACAGTCTGAACCAGTTTGATCCGGTGTGAGCCAGTCTGGTCCGGTTTGATCCGTTGTCATCCGGTCAAAACCGGTTTGAGCCGCTCTGATCCGGATTGAGCCTGTCTGGTCTGGTTTGTGGCAGTCTAAACCGGCTCAGGCCGGTCAAAAACCGGTTTGAGTCTGTCTGGTCTGGTTTCTGCCGGGCAAAACTGCTTTGTGGCCTGCTTTCAGCCGGTCTGGGCAGGTCTGGTCCTGTTAGATCCGATTTTAGCTCATCTGGGCCTGAAGAGTCTGGTTTGATACGCTCAAAACCGCTTTGAGCCGGTCAAAACCGGTTTGAGCCAGTCTGGTCTGGTTTGAACTGGTGAAAGCCGGTTTGAGCCGGTCAAAACCGGATTGAGCCAGTCTAAACCAGTTTGAAACTGTCTGGTCTGGTTTGAGGCGGTCAAAGCCGATTTGAGACGGTCTGGCCCGGTTTTAGGCGGTCTGTGCCGCTCTCGTATGGTTTGATCCGGTTTCAGTCTGTCTGGGCCTGTCTGGGCCAGTTCGATACGGTGTGAGCCAGTGTGGTCCGGTTTGATCCGTTGTCATCCGGTCAAAACCGGTTTGAACCGCTCTGGTCCTGATTGAGCCGGTCTGGTCTGGTTTAAGCCAGTAAAAACCGGTTTGTGTCCCGGTTTCAGCCGGTCTGGGCCAGTCTGCTCCGGGTTGATCTCCTTTCAGCTGGTCTGGGTCGACCGAGTCTGGTTTGATCCGGTCAAAACCGCTTTGAGCCGGTCAAAACCGGTTTGAAACGGTATGATCTGGTTTGAGCCGGTTAAAACCGGTTGGAGCCGGTCAAAACCGCTTTGAGCCGGTCTGGTTTGGTTTGATCCGGTCAAAACCGGTTTGTGGCCCAGTTTTAGGCATTCTGGGCCGGTCTGGTTCAGTTTGATCCGATTTTAGCCGGTCTGGGCCCGTCTGATTCGGTTTGATCCGGCCTCATCCGGTCAAAACCGGTTTTAGCCGGTCTGGTGTGGTTTGAGCTGGTCAAAACCGGTTTGACCCGTTTAAAAGAGGTTTGAGCCGGTCTGGTCTGGTTTGAGCCGGTCTGGTCTGGTTTGAGCCGGTCAAAACCGGTTTGAGCCGGTTTGGTCTGGTTGAAGCCAGTCAAAACCGATTCGAGCCTGTCTGAGCCGGTTTGGTCCGGTTTGATCCGGTCTAATCGGATCAAATCCGGTTTGAGCCAGTGAAAACCGGTTTTAGCCGTTCTGGAGTGGTTTGAGCCGGTCAAAACCGGATTGAGCCAGTCAAAACCGGTTTGAACCGGTCTGGTCTTGATTGAGCCGGTCAAAACCGGCTCAGGTCGATCAAAATCGGTTTGAGCCAGTCTGGCTTGGTTTGAACCGATCAAAACAGGTTTGTGGCCCAGTTTTAGGCAGTCTGGGCCGGTCGGGTATGGTTTGATCCGATTTTAGCCGGTCTGGGCCGGTCTGATTCGGTTTGATCCGGTCTCATCTGGTCAAACCCGGTATTAGCCGGTCAAAACCGGTTTCAGCCTGTCTGGTGTGGTTTGAGCCGGTCAAAACCGGTTCGAGCCGTTCAAAACCGGTTTGTGCCGATCAAAACCGGATTGAACCGGTCTGGACTTGTTTGAGCTGTTCTAATCAGGTCAAAACCGCTTTAAGCCGGTAAAAACCGGTTTTTACCCGGTCTGGAGTGGTTTGAGCTGGTCAAAACCGGTTTGAGCTGGTCAAAACCGAATTGAGGCTGTCAAAACCGGTTTTAAACCGGTCTGGTCTTGTTTGAGCCGTTCTAAACCATCTCAGGCCCGTCAAAACCGGTTTGAGCCTGTCTGGTCTGATTTCAGCCGGTGAAAACCGCTTTGTGGACTGCTTTCAGCTGGTCTGGGCCGGTCTGGTCCTGTTTGATCCGGTTTCAGCTTGTCTGTGCCAGTGGAGTCTGGTTTGATCTGGTCAAAACCGCTTTGAGCCTGTCAAAACCGGTTTGAGCCGGTCTGGCCTGGCTTGAACAGGTAAAACCGGTTTGTGTCCCAGTTGTAGGCAGTCTGGGGTGGTCGGGTATGGTTTGATCGGATTGTAGCCGGTCTGGGCCAGTCTGATTCGTTTTGATCCGGTCTCATCCGGTCAAACCCGGTTTTAGCCAGTCAAAACCGGTTTCAGACGGTCTGGTGTGGTTTGAGCCGGTCAAAACTGGTTTCAGCCGTTCTGGCCTGGTTGGAGCCTGTGAAAACCGGCTCAGGTCGGTCAAAACCGCTTTGAGCCGGTCAAAACCGTTTCAAGCCGTTCAAAACCGGTTTGTGCCAGTCAAAACCGCTTTGAACGGGTCTGGTCCTCTTTGAGCTGGTCTAATCAGGTCAAAAACGGTTTAAGCCGCTGAAAACAGGTTTTACCCGGTCTGTAGTGGTTTGAGCCAGTCAAAACCAGTTTCAGCCAGTCAAAACCGGATTGAAGGTGTCAAAACGGGTTTGAACCAGTCTGGTCTGGATTGGGCCGGTCAAAACCAGCTCAGGTCGGTCAAAACCGGTTTGAGCCGGTCTGGTCTGGTTTTCACCAGTCAAAACAGGTTTGTGGCCCAGTTTTAGGCGGTCTGGGCTGGTCTGGTCCGGTTTGATGCGATTTTAGCCGGTCTGGGCTGGTCTGATTCGGTTTGATCTGGTCTCATCCGGTCAAAACCGGTTTTAGCCGGTCAAAACCGGTTTCAGCCGGTCTGGTGTGGTTTGTGCAGGTGAAAACCGGTTTGAGCCGGTCAAAACCCGTTTGAGCCGGTCTGGTGTGGTTTGAGCCGGTCTGGTCTGTTTTGAGCTGGTCAAAACCGGTTCGAGATGGTCAAAACTGGATTGAGCCGGTTTGGTCTGGTTGAAGCCATTCAAAAACCGATTCGAGCCTGACTGAGACGGTCTGGTCCGGTTTGATGAGGTCTAATCAGATCAAAACCGGTTTGAGCCAGTGAAAACCGGTTTTACCCGGTCTGGAGTGGTTTCAGCCGGTCAAAACCGATTTGAGCCGGTCTGGCACGGTTTTAGCTGGTCTGTGCCACTCTCGTCTGGTTTGATCCGGTTTCAGCTGCTCTGGGACTGTCTGAACCAGTTTGATCCGGTGTGAGCCAGTCTGGTCCGGTTTGATCCGTTGTCATCTGGTCAAAACCGGTTTGAGCCGCTCAGATCCGGATTGAGCCTGTCTGGTCTGGTTTGAGCCGGTCTAAACCGGCTCAGGCAGGTCAAAACCGGTTTGATAGGTTCTGGTCTGGTTTGAGCCGGTCAAAACCGGTTTGTGGCGCGGTTTCTGCCGGTCTGGGCCAGTCTGCTCCGATTTGATCCTGTTTCAGCTGCTCTGGGCCGGTCGAGCCCGGTTTGATCCAGTCAAAACCGCTTTCATCTGGTGAAAAACCGGTTTGAGCCGGTCTGGCACGGTTTTAGCTGGTCTGTGCCGCTCTCGTCTGGTTTGATCCGGTTTCAGCTGGTCTGGGACTCTCTGAACCAGTTTGATCCGGTGTGAGCCAGTCTGGTCCGGTTTGATCCATTGTCATCCAGTCAAAACCGGTTTGAGCCACTCTGATCCGGATTGAGCCTGTCTGGTCTGGTTTGAGCCGGTCTAAACCGGCTCAGGCCAGTCAAAACCGGTTTGAGAGGGTCTGGTCTGGTTTGAGCCGGTCAAAACTGGTTTGTGTCCCGGTTTCAGCCGGTCTGGGCCAGTCTGCTCCGATGTGATCCTGTTTCAGCTGGTCTGGGCCGGTCGAGTCCGGTTTGATCCGGTCAAAACCGCTTTCATCCGGTCAAAACCGGTTTGAGCCGTTCTGGTCTGGTTTGAGCTGGTCAAAACCGGTTTGAGCCGGTCTGGTCTGGTTTGAATCTGTTTCGGTTGGATCCGGTCTCATCTGGTCAAACCTGGTTTTAGCCTGTCAAAACCGGTTTCAGCCGGTCTGGTGTGGTTTGAGCCCGTCAAAACCTGTTCGAGTCGTTCAAAACCGGTTTGTGCTGGTCAAAACCGCATTGAACCGGTCTGGTCTGGTTTAAACTGGTCTAATCAGGTCAAAACCGGTTGAAGCCGCTGAAAACCGGTTTTACCCGGTCTGGAGTGGTTTGAGCCGGTCAAAACCGGTTTCAGCCGGTCAAAACCGGATTGAGGCAGTCAAAATCTGTTTGAACCGGTGTGGTCTGGTTTGCGTCGGTCAAAACCGCCTGAGGTCGGTCAAAAGCGGTTTGAGCCGGTCTGGTCTGGTTTGCACCGGTCAAATCCGATTTGTGGCCCAGTTTTAGGTGGTCTGGGCCGTTCTGGTCCGGTTTGATCCGATTATAGCCGGTCAGGGCCGGTCTGATTCAGTTTGATCTGGTTTCATCCGGACAAAACCGGTTTTAGCCGGTCAAATCCGGTTTCAGCCGTTCTGGTGTGGTTTGAGCAGGTCAAAACCGGTTTGAGTCTGTCAAAACCGGTTTGACCCGGTCTAATCAGGTCAAAACCGGTTTGGGCCGTTGAAAACCGGTTTTATCTGGTCTGGAGTGGTTTGAGCTGGTCAAAACCGGTTTGAGCCGGTCAAAACCGGATTGGGCCAGTCAAAACCGGTTTAAACCTGTTTGTTCTGGTTTGAGACGGTCAAAACCGGTTTGAGCCGGTCTGGCACGGTTTTAGCTGGTCTGTGCCGCTCTCGTCTGGTTTGATCCGGTTTCAGCTTGTCTGGGACTGTCTGAACCAGTTTGATCCGGTGTGAGCCAGTCTGGTCCGGTTTGATCCGTTGTCATCCGGTCAAAACCGGTTTGAGCCGCTCTGATCCGGATTGAGCCTGTCTGGTCTGGTTTGAGCCGGTCTAAACCGGTTTGTGGCCCGGTTTCAGGTGGCCTGGGCCAGTCTGCTCCGATGTGATCCTGTTTCAGCTGGTCTGGGCCGGTCGAGTCCGGTTTGATCCGGTCAAAGCCGCTTTCATCCGGTCAAAACGGGTTTGAGCCGGTCTGGTCCGGTTTGAGCCGGTCTGGTCTGGTTTGAGCTGGTCAAAACCGGTTTGAGCCGGTCTGGTCTGGTTTGAGTCTGTTTCGGTTGGATCTGGTCTCATCTGGTCAAAGCCGGTTTTAGCCGGTCAAAACTGGTTTGAGCTGGTCAAAACCGGATTGAGGCAGTCAAAATCGGTTTGAACCGGTCTGGTCTGGTTTGCACCGGGCAAAACCGGCGGAGGTCGGTCAAAACCGTTTTGAGCCGGTCTGGTCTGGTTTGCTCCAGTCATAACCCATTTGTGGCCCAGTTTTAGGTGGTCTGGGCCGTTTTGGTCCGGTTTGATCCGATTACAGCCGGTCAGGGCCGGTCTGATTCAGTTTGATCTGGTTTCATCCGGACAAAACCGGTTTTAGTCGGTCAAACCCGGTTTCAGCCGTTCTGGTGTGGTTTGAGCACGTCAAAACCGGTTTGAGTCTGTCAAAACCGGTTTGACCTGGTCTAATCAGGTCAAAACCGGTT
>NW_027328260.1:0-40748 GCF_047675955.1 Chlorocebus sabaeus | reverse complement strand
AAAAAAATAAAAAAAAGATAAAAAACCAGTCAAACCTATTTTGAATGTATCAAACCAGACCAGACCAGCTCAAAACGGTTTGACTGGCTCAAACCAGACCAGACCAGCTCAAATCGGTTTTGACCGGCCTGAGCCGGTTTTCACGGCTCAAACCAGACCAGTCCGCCTCAAAACGGACCAAACCGGCTCAAATCGGTTTTGACCGGATGACACCGGATCAAACCGGACCACACCGGCTCACACCGGATCACACCGGACCAGACAGGCCCAGACCGGCTGAAACTGGATCAAACCGGACCAGACCGGTCCAGACAGGCTAAAACCAGACCAGACCGGCTCAAACCGGTTTTTGACCGGCTCAATCCCGACCAGACCGGTTCAAACCGGTTTTGACTGGCTCAATCCGGTTTTCACCAGCTGAAACCAGTTTTGACCGTCACTAACCACTCCAGACTGGCTAAAACCGTTTTCACTGGCTCAAAACGGTTTTGACCTGATTAGACCGGATCAAACCGGACCAGACCACCTTAGACAGGCTCGAATCGGTTTTGACTGGCTTCAACCTGACCAAACCGGCTCAAACCGGTTTTGACCGGCTCGAACCCGTTTTGACTGGCTCAAACCAAAACAGAATGGCTCAAACCTGACCAGACCGGCTCAAACCGGTTTTGACCTGCTCAAACAACCCCAGACTGGCTGAAACCGGTTTTGACCGACTAAAACCGGTTTTGACCAGATGAGACCGGATCAAACCAAATCAGACCGGCCCAGACTGTGTAAAAATCGGATCAAACTGGAGCAGACTTGCCCAGACCGCCTAAAACTGGGTCACAAACTAGTTTTGATCGGCTCAAACCATACCAAAACAGCTCAAACCGGTTTTGACCAGCTCAAAGCAGACCAGACCAGCTCAAACCGGACCAGACCCTCTCAAACCGGTTTTGACCGGGCAAGACAAATCAAACCAGACCAGACCGGCTCACACTGGATAAAACTGAACCAGACAGGCACAGACCGGTTGAAACCGGATTAAATCCGACCAGATCGGCCCAGACCGGTGAAAACCGGGCCACACCGGCTCAAACCAGTTTTCACTGGCTCAAACCAGACCAGACCGGTTCAAACCGATTTTGACTGGCTCAATCCGGTTTTGACCAGCTCAAACCGGTTTTGTCTGGCTCAAACCACTCCAGACCGGCTAAAACCCGTTTTCACCGGCTCAAAACCCGGTTTTGACCTGATTAGACAGGATCAAACTGGACCAGACCAGCACAGACAGGCTCGAATCGGTTTTGACTGGCTTCAACCAGAACAAACGGGTTCAAACCGGTTTGGACTGGCTCGAACTGGTTTTGACCGGCTCAAACCCGACCAGACTGTCTCAAACCAGACCAGACCAGCGCAAACCGATTTTGACCGGCTCAAACAACTCCAGACTGGCTAAAACCGGTTTTCACCAGCTCAAACAGGTTTTGACCTGATTAGACCATATCATACCGGACCAGACCTTCTCAGACATGATCAAATCGATTTTGACTGGCTTCAACCAGACCAAACGGGCTCAAACCGGTTTCGACTGGCTCGAAAGGGTTTCTCACCGGCTCGAACCTGACCAGGCCGGCTCAAACCAGACCACACCAGCTTAAACCAGTTTTGACCGGCTCAAACCGGTTTTGACCTGCTCAAACCACACCAGACCGGCTGAAACCGGTTTTGACTGGCTAAAACCGGTTTTGACCGGATGAGACCTGATCAAACCGAATCACACCGGCCCGACTGGCGAAAATCGGATTAGACCGGACCAGACAGGCCCAGACAGCGTGAAACTGGGCCACAAACCGGTTTTGACTGCTTCAAAACCAGAGCAGACCGGCTCAAACCGGTTTTGACCGGCTCAAACCAGACCAGACCAGCTCAAACCAGACCTGACCACTTCAATCCGGTTTTGACCGGCTTAAACCGGTTTTGAACGGCTCGAACCGGTTTTGACCGGCTCAAACCAGTTTTGACTGGCTCAAACCACACCAGACCGGCTCAAACCGGTTTTGACCAGCTGAAATCGATTTTCACCGGATGAGACAGGATCAAAACCGGACCAGACGAGCCCAGACCGGCTAAAACCAGATCAAACCGGACCAGACCGGCCCAGACCCCATAAAACTGGGCCAAACCGGCTCAAACCTATTTTGACCGGCTTAAACCAGACCAGACCGGCTCAAACCGGTTTTGACCAGCTAAACCCAGACCAGACCGTCTCAAAACGCATCACACTGGACCAGACCGGCCCAAACTGCCTAAAACCGTGCCAAACTGGCTCAAAAATATTTTGACCGGCTCAAACCAGACCAGACCGGGTCGAACCTGTTTTGACCGGCTCAAACCAGACCTGATCGGCTCAAACCAGACCACACTGGCTCAAACCAGTTTTGACAGGCTGAAACCAGAAGAGACAGGCTCAAACCGGTTTTGACCGTTTGAGACAGGATAAAACCGGACCAGACTGGCTAAAACTGGATGAAACTGCACCAGACTGGCCCAGAACAGCTGAAGCCGGAGCAAACCAGACCAGACCGGCTCAGACCGGCTAAAACTCTGCCACAAACCGGTTTTGACAGGTTCAAACCAGACCAGACGGGTTCAAACCGGTTTTGACCGCCTGAGACGGTTTTGACTGGCTCAGACCAGACCAGACCAGCGCAATCTGGTTTTGACCGGCTCAAAACCGGACCAGACCGGCTCAAACTGGTTTTGACCAGATGAAACCGGATCAAACCGGACCAGACTGGCTTACACCGGATCGAACCGGAGCAGACTGGCCCAGACCGGCTAAAACCGGGCCAGACGGGCTCAAACCGGTTTTGATCAGTTCAAACCAGACCACACTGGTTCAAACCGGTTTTGACTGGCTCAATCCTGTTCTGACCGGCTCAAACCGGTTTTGACCGGCTGAAACCACTCCAGACCGGCTAAAACCTGTTTTCACTGACTCAAACCTGTTTTCACCTGATTAGACCGGATCGAACCGGACCAGACCGGCTCAGACAGGCACGAATCAGTTTTCACTGGCTTCAACAAGACCAAACCGGCTCAAAACCGGTTTTGAACGGGTGATACCGGATCAAACCAGACCAGGACCGGCTCACACCGGATCAAACCGGACCAGACAGGCCCTGACCGGCTGAAACCGGATCAAACCGGACGAGACCGGCCCAGACAGGCTAAAACCAGGCCAGACCGGCTGAAACCGGTTTTGAGTGGCTCAAACCAGACCAGACCGTTTCAAACCGATTTTGACTGGTTCAAGCCGGTTTTGACTGGCTCAAACCACTCCAGACCGGCTAAAACCGGTTTTCACTGGCTCAAACTGGTTTTCACCTGATTAGACCGGATGAAACCGGAGCAGACCCAGCTCAGACAGGCTCGAATCGGTTGTGACTGGCTTCAACCAGACCAAACTGGCTCAAACTGGTTTTGACCAGCTCGGACCGGTTTTGACTGGCTCAAACCAGACCAGACTGGCTCAAACCAGACCAGACTGGCTGAAACCGGTTTTGACAGGGTAAAACTGGTTTTGACCGGATGAGACCAGATCAAACCAAATCAGACCGGCCCAGACCGTCCAAAATCGGATCAAACCGGACCCGCCCGGCACCGACCGCCTAAAACTGAGCCACAAGCCGGTTTTGACGGGTTCAAAACCAGACCAGACCGGCTCAAACCGGTTTTGACCGACCTGAGCCGGTTTTGACCGGCTCAAACCAGACCAGACCGGCTCAAACCAGACCAGACAGGCTCAAATCGGTTTTGACTGGCTCAAACCAGACCAGACCAGTTCAATCCGGTTTTGACCGGCTTACACCGGTTTTCAATGGCTCGAACCAGTTTTGACCGACTCAAACAACACCAGACCGGCACAAACCGGTTTTGACCGGCTGAAATCGATTTTGACCGGATGGGACTGGATCAAACCGGACCAGACGAGCCCAGGACCCGGCTAAAACCGGATCAAACCGGACCAGACCGGCCCAGACCCGCCTAAAACCGGGCCAAACCGGCTCAAACCTATTTTTGACTGCCTTAAACCACACCAGACCGGCTCAAAACCGGTTTTGAACAGCTCAAACCAGACCACACCAGCTCAAACCAGACCAGACTGGCTCAAACCCGTTTTAAGCATCTCAAACCTTTTTTCACCTGCTCAAACCACACCAGACCGGCTAAAACTGGTTTTGACCAGCTAAAACCGCTTTTGACCGGATGAGACCAGATCAAACCGAATCAGACCAGCGCAGACAGGCTAAAAACCGGATCAAACCAGACCAGAGCTTCTCAAAACCGGATCATACCAGACCAGACAGGCAAAAACGGCCTCAAACCGGCTCAAACCGAACCAGACCAGCCCAGACAGGGTAAAACCGGGCCAAACTGGCACAATCAGGTTTTACCAGCTCAAACCAGACCAGACCGGCTCAAACCAGACCAGACTGGCTCAAACAGGTTTTCACCGGCTCAAACCAGAACAGACCAGCTCAAACAGGTTTTGATCGGATGAGACAGGATAAAACCAGACCAGACCGGCTCAAACCAGATGAAATCGCAGCAGACCGGCCCAAAACAGCTGAAGCCAGAGCAAACCGGACCAGGACTGGGCCAGACTGGCTAAAAACCAGGCCACAAACTGGGTTTGACCGGCTCAAACCAGACCATACCGGCTCAAAACCGGTTTTGACCAGCTAAAAGCGGTTTTGACCGGATCAAACGGGAATCGACCGGCCCAGAGTAGCTGAAACCGGATCAAACCGGACCAGACCGGCTCAGACCGGCTAAAACCAGGCCTGAAACCGGTTTTGACTGGTTCAAAACAGTGCAGAGCGGCTCAAACCCCGGTTTTGACCAGCTCCGAGTGGTTTTGACCAGCTCAAACCAGACCAGACCGACTCAAACCACACCAGACCGGCTAAAACCGGTTTTGACCTGCTCAAACCACACCAGACCGGCTGAAACCGGTTTTTGACCGGCTAAAACCGGTTTTGACCGGATGAGACCGGATCAAACCAAATCAGACCCGGCCCAGACCGTCTAAAATCGGATCAAACCAGACCTGCCCGGCACAGACCACCTCAAACTGGGCCACAAGCCAGTTTTGACGGGTTCAAACCAGAACTGACCTGCTCAAGCCGGTTTTGACAGACCTGAGCCGGTTTTGACCAGCTCAAACCAGACCAAACCGGTCAAACCAGACCAGACTGGCTCAAATCGGTTTTGACCGGCTCAAACCAGACCAGACCGGTTGAATCCGGTTTTGACCGGCTCAAACCGGTTTTTAATGGCTCGAACCGGTTTTGACCGGCTCAAACCGGTTTTGATCATCTCAAACCACACCAGACCGCCTCAAACCGGGTTTGACCGGCTGAAACCGATTTTGACAATATGAGACCGGATCAAACCGGACCAGACAGGCCCAGACAGGCTAAAAGCGTATCTAACCGTACCAGACCGACCCAGACTGCCTAAAACCCGGGCCAAACCGGCTGAAAACCGGTTATGACCGGCTCAAACCAGAGCAGACCAGCTGAAACCGGTTTTGACCGACTGAAACCGGTTTTGACCAGCTCAAACCACACCAGACCCCGGCACAAACCAGATCAAACGGGACCAGACCAGTGCAGACCGCATGAAACCGGGCCAAACCGACTCAAACCAGATGAAACCACACCAGACTGGCCCAGAACAGCTGAAGCCAGAGCATACCGGACAAGAGCAGGCCAGACCGGCTAAAACCGGTCCACAAACCGGTTTTGACTGGCTCAAACCAGACCAGAACCGTTTCAAACAAGACCAGACCGGCTCAAACAAGACCAGACCGTCTCAAACCGGTTTTGACCGGATGAGACCGGATCAAACAGGACTAGACCGGCTCAGAGAGGGTCGAATCGGTTTTGATTGGCTTCAACCATACCAAACCGGCTCTAACCGGTTTTTACCTGCTCAAACCACACCAGACCGGCTGAAAACAGTTTTAACCGGCTAAAACCGGTTTTGACTGGATGAGACCCGATCAAAACCGAATCAGACTGGTGCAGAATGGCTAAAATCGTAACAAACCGGAAAAGACTGGCCCAGATCGCCTAAAACAGTGCCACAAATCGGTTTTGACCGCTTCAAACCAGAGCAGACTGGCTCAAACCTGTTTTGGCCGACCTGAGCCCGTTTTGACCGCTCAAACCAGACTGGACCGGTTTATTCCGGTTTTGACCGGCTCAAACCGGTTTTGACCATCTCAAACCACACCCGACCGGCTCAAACCGGTTTTAAATGGCTGAAACCGACTTTGACCATATGACACTGGATCAAACCAGACCAGACGGGCCCAGACAGGCTAAAACCGGATCTAAACGGAACAGAACGTCCCAGACCGCCTAAAACCGGGCCCAACCGGCTCAAACCTATGTTGAACGACTCACAACAGACCAGACCAGCTCAAACCGGTTTTGACCAGCTGAAACCGGTTTTGACCGTCTCAAACCAGACCAGAACGGCTCAAACCGGATCAAACGGGAACAGACTGGCCCAGACCGCAAAAAACCGGGCCATACCGGCTCAAACCGGATGAAACCGCACCTCACCCGGCCCAGAACAGCGGAAGCCAGAGCAAACTGGACCAGACCGGGCCAGACCGTCTAATACCGGGCCACAAACCGGTTTTGACCAGCTCAAACCTGACCAGCACCGTTTAAAACAAGACCACTCCGTCTCAAACAAGACCAGACCGTCTCAAAACCGGTTTTGACTGGATGAGACCGGATCAAACCGGAGCAGACTGGCTCAAACCGTCTCAAACTGGAAAAGACCAGCTCAGAACGGCTAAAACAGGGCCAAATCGGCCCAAAACTGGTTTTTAGCGGCTCAAACCAGACCTGACCGGCTCAAACCCGTTTTGACCTACGTGAGCCGGTTTTTTACCGGCTCAAACCAGATCAGACCGGCTCAAACCATACCAGACTGGCTCAAACCACACCAGACTGGCTCAAACCGGTTTTGACTGGCTCAAACCAGACCAGACCGGCTCAAAACCGGTTTTGACCGGATGAGACAGAATAAAACCGGACCAGACCGGCTCAAACCGGATGAAACTGCACCAGACCAGTCCAGAACAGCTGAAGCCAGAGCAAACCTGACCAGACCCGGGGCAGACCGGCTAAAACCGGGCCACAAACCGGTTTTGACCGGCTCAAACCACAGCAGACTGGCTCAAACCGGACCAGACCGACTCAAACCGGGTTTGACCGGATGACACCGGATCAAACCACACCTAACCAGCTCACACCGGATCAAACCGGACCAGATAAGCCCAGACGGGCTGAACCCATATCAAACAGGACCAGACTGGCCGAGACCGGCTAAAACCGGGCCAGACTGGCTCAAACTGGTTTTGACCGGCTCAAACCAGACCAGACCGGTTCAAACCGGTTTTGACTGGCTCAATCCGGTTTTGACCATCTGAAACCGGTTTAGACCAGCTCAAACCACTCCAGACAGGTCAAAAGCAGTTTTCACTGGCTCAAAACGGTTTTGACCTGATTAGACTGCATCAAACCAGAGCAGACTGGCTCAGACAGGCTCGAATCTGTTTTGACTGGCTTCAACCAGACCAAACCGGCTCAAACCGGTTTTGACCGGCTCGAACAGGTTTTGACCGGCTCAAACCAGACCAGACTGGCTCAAACCAGACCAGACGGGCTCAAACCGGTTTTCACCTGCTCAAACCACACCAGACCGGATGAAACCGGTTTTGACCGCCTAAACCGGTTGTGACTGGATGAGACCAGATCAAACCGAATCAGACCAACCCAGACCGACTAAAAATGGATGAAACCGGACCAGACCTGCCCAGACTGCCTAAAACTGGGCCACAAACTGGTTTTGACCGGTTCAAACCAGACCAGACCATTTCAATACCGTTTTAACCAGCTCAAACCGGTTTTGACCGGCTCAAACCAGACCAGACCGTTTCAATCCCGTTTTGACCGGCTCAAACCACACCAGACCGTCTCAAACCGGTTTTGAACGGCTGAAACCGATTTTGAACAGTTGAGACCGGATCAAACCGGACCAGACGGGCCCAGACCGGCTAAAACCGGATCAAAACGTACCAGACCGGCCCAGACCGACTAGAACCGGGCCAAACCAGCTCAAACCTATTTTGACCGGCTCAAACCAGACCAGACCGGCTCAAACCGATTTTGACCGGCTCAAACGAGACCAGACCGGCTCAAACCGTATCAAACGGGAGCAGACCGGCCCAGACCGCCTAAAACCGGTCCAAACTGGCTCAAACCTATTTTCACCGGCTCAAAAGAGACCAGATCGCCTCGAACCTGTTTTGACCGGCCCAAACCATGCGAGACCGGCTCAAACCGGTTTTGATTGGATTAAACCAGATCAAACCGGACCAGACCTTCTGAAACCGGATCATACCGGACCACACCGGCACAAACGGGCTCAAAACGACTCAAACCGAAACAGACCAGCCGAGACAGGCTAAAACCGGGCCAAACTGGCTCAATCAGGTTTTGACCGGCTCAAACCAGACCAGACCGGCTCAAACCAGACCAGACTGGCTCAAACCAGTTTTGACCGGCTCAACCAGAACAGACCGGATCTAACCGGTTTTGACCGGATGAGACAGTATAAAACCGAACCAGACCGGCTCAAACCAGATGAAACCGCACTAGACCAGCCCAAAACAGCTGAAGCCAGAGTAAACAGGGCCAGACCGGGCCAGACCGCCTAAAACCGGGCCACAAACGGGTTTTGACTGGCTCAAACTAGACCAGACCGGCTCAAACCGGTTTTGACCAGCTCAAAGTGGTTTTGACCGGATCAAACCGGACTCGACTGGCCCAGACCAGCTGAAACCGTATCAAACCGGAGCAGACCGGCCCAGACCGGCTAAAATTGGGCCACAAACCGGTTTTCACCGGCTCAAACCAGGCCAGACGGGCTCAAACCGGTTTTGACCTGCTCAAACCACACCAGACCGGCTGAAACCGGTTTTGACCGGCTAAAACCGGTTTTGACCAGTTGAGACCGGTTCAAACCGAATCAGACCGGCCCAGACTGGCTAAAATTGGATCAAACCAGACCAGATCGGCCCAGAACGCCTAAAACTGGGCCACAAACGGGTTTTGACCGGTTCAAACCAGACCAGACCGTCTCAAACCGGTTTTGTCAGACCTGAGCCGGTTTTGACAGGCTAAAACCAGAACAGACCGGCTCAAACCAGACCAGACCAGCTCAAACCGGTTTTGACTGGCTCAAAGTGGTTTTGACCGGATCAAACCGGACTCGACTGGCACAGACCAGATGAAACCGGATCAAACCGGACCAGATTGGCCCAGACCAGCTAAAACTGGGCCACAAACCGGTTTTGACCGGCTCAAACCAGACCAGACTGGCTCAAACCGGTTTTGACCTGCTCAAACCACATCAGACCAGCTGAAACCGGTTTTCACCGGCTAAAATCGTTTTTGACGGAATGAGACCAGATCAAACCAAATCAGACCGGCCCAGACCGGCTAAAATTGGATCAAACTGGACCACACTGTCCCAGACCTCCTAAAATTGGGCCATAAACCGGTTTTCACCGGTTCAAACCAGACCAGACCGGCTCAAACCAGACCACACCGGCTCAAAACGGTTTTCACCGGCTCAAACCAGACCAGACCAGTTCAATCCGGTTTTGATTGGCTCAAACCGGTTTGGAACGGCTCGAACCGGTTTTGACCATCTCAAACCGGTTTTTACCTTCTCAAACCACAGTAGACCGGCTCAAACCGATTTTGACCGGCTGAAACCAATTTTGACCATATGAGACCGGATCAAACCGGAACAGACGGGCCCAGACAGGCTAAAACCGGATCAAACTGGACCAGACTGGCACAGTCCGACTAAAACCGGGCCACAAACAGGTTTTGACTGGCTCAAACAAGACCAGACTGGCTCAAACCGGTATTGACCGTCTCAAACCAAACCAGACCGGCTCAAACCGGTTTTGACTTGCTCAAACCACTCCAGTCCGTCTAAAACCGGTTTTCACCGGCTCAAACCGGTTTTGACCTCATTAGACCGGATCAAACCAGACCAGACCGGCTCAGACAGGCTCGAATCGGATTTGACTAGCTTCAACTTGACCAAACCGGCTCAAACTGGTTTTGACCGGCTCGAACAGGTTTTGAACAGCTCAATTCAGAAAAGTCCGGCTCAGACCAGACCAGACCAGCTCAAAACGGTTTTAAAAGGATCAAACCGGTTTTGACCTTCTCAAATCACCCCAGACCGGCTGAAACCGGTTTTGACCGGCTATAACAGGTTTTGACAGGATGAGACCAGATCAAACTGAATCAGAACGTCCCAGACCGGCAAAAATCTGATCAAACTGGACCAGACCGGCCCAGACCACCTAAAACTGGGCCACAAACCGGTTTTGACCGGTTCAAACCAGACCAGATCGGCTCAAACCAGACCAGACCGGCTCGAACCTGTTTTGACCGGCTCAAAACAGACCAGACCGGTTCAAAACGGTTTTCACCGGATTACACCGGATCAAACCGGACCAAACCTTCTCAAACCGGATCATACTGTATCAGACCGGCACAAACCAGCTCAAACCGGCTCAAACCGAACCAGACGGGCTCAGCCAGGCTAAAATCGGGCCAAACAGGCTCAATCAGGTTTTGACCGATACAAACCAGACCAGAAACGCTCAAACCAGACCAGACTGGCTTAAACCGGTTTTGACCGGATGAGACAGGATAAAACTTGACCAGACCGGTTGAAACCAGATGAAACAGCACCAGACTGACCCAGAACAGCTGAAACCCGGACAAACTGGAGCAGAACGGCCCAGACCGGCTAAAACCGGGCCACTAACCGGTTTTCACCGGCTCAAACCAGACCAGACCGGCTCAAACCGGCTTTGACCGGCTCAAACCAGACCAGACTTGCTCAAACCGGACCAGACCGGCTCAAACCGCTTTTGACCGGATGATACCGGATCAAACTGGACCAGACCAGCTCACACCGGATCAAACTGGACGAGACAGGCCCAGACCGGCTGAAACCGGATCAAACCGGACTACACCGGCCCAGACCGGCTATAACCGGGCCAGACCAGCTCAAACCAGTTTTGACCGGATCAAGCCAGACCAGACCGGTTCAATCCGGTTTTGACTGGCTCAAACCGGGTTTGAACGACTCGAACCGGTTTTGATGGGCTCAAACCGCTTTTGACCGGCTGAAACCGATTTTGACCGGATGAAACCGGATCAAACCAGACCAGACGGGCCCAGACCAGATAAAACCGGATGAAACTGGACCCGACCGGCCCAGACCGCCTAAAACCGGGCCAAACCGGCTCAAACCTGTTTTGACCGGCTCAAACCAGACCAGACCGGCTCAAACCGGTTTTGACCGGCTCAAAACAGACCAGACCAGCTCAAACCGGATCAAACCAGACCAGACAGGCCTAGACGGCCTAAAACCGTGCCAAACCGGCTCAAACTTGTTTTGACTGGCTAAAACCAAACCATACCGAGTCGAACCTCTTTTCACCGGCTCAAACCAGACCTGACCGGATCAAACCCATTTTGACCGGAATAGACCGGATCAAACGGGACGAGACCTTCCCAAACCGGATCATACCGGACCAGACCAGCACAAACCGGCTCAAACTGGCTCAAACCGAACCAGACCGGCCCACACAGGCTAAAACCGGGCCAAACCGGCTCAATCAGATTTTGACCTTCTCAAACAAGACCAGACTGGCTCAAACAAGACCAGACCGGCTCAAACCGGTTTTGACCGGATGAGACCGGATCAAACCGGACCAGACTGGCTCAAACCGGACCAGACCGGCCCAGACCACCTAAAACCGGGCCAAACCGGCTCAAACCTATTTTGACCAGCTCAAACCAGACCAGACCAGCTTGAACCTGTTTTGACCAGCTCAAACCAGACCTGACCGGCTCAAACCGGTTTTGATCAGATTAAACTGGATCAAACCGGACCAGACCTTCTCAAACCGGATCATACCGCACCAGACCGGCACAAACCGGCTCAAACTGGCTCAAACCGAACCAGACCGGTCCAGACAGGCTGAAACTGGCCCAAACCGGCTCAATGAGGTTTTGACTGGCTCAAACCAGACCAGACCGGCTCAAACCAGACCACACTGGCTCAAACCGGTTTTGACCGGTTGAAACTAGAAGAGACTGGATCAAATCGGTTTTGACCGGATGAGACAGGATAAAACCAGACCAGACTGTCTCAAACCGGATGAAACCACACCAGACCAGCCCAGAACAGCTGAAGCCGGAGCAAACCAAACCAGACAGAGCCAGATGAGCTAAAACCGGGCCACAAACCGGTTTTGACCAGCACAAACCAGACCAGACCGGCTCAAACCGATTTTGACCAGCCTGAGCTGGTTTTGACCGGCTCAAAGCAGACCAGACAGGCTCAAACCGGACCAGACCGGTTCAAACAGGTTTTGACCGGATCACACTGGATCAAACTGGACCAGACCGGCTCACACCGGATCAAACCGGACCAGACAGGCCCAGAGTGCCTGAAACCGGATCAAACCGGACCACACCGGCATAGACCAGCTAAAACTGGGCTAGACCGGCTCAAACCGTTTTTGACCCGCTCAAACCAGACCAGACCAGTTCAAACAGGTTTTGACTGACTCAATCCGGTTTTGACAGGCTCACACTGGTTTTGACCGGCTCAAACCACTCCAGACCGGCTAAAACCGCTTTGCATTGGCTAAAACTGCTATTGACCTGATTAGACTGGATCAAACCGGAGCAGACTGGCTCAGACAGACTCAAATCGGTTTTCAATGGCTTCAACCAGACCAAACCGGTCAATCCGGTTTTGACTGGCTTGAACCAGTTTTGAACGGCTCAAACCAGACCAGACTGGCTGAAATCGGTTTTGACTGGCTAAAACCGGGTTTTGACTGGATGAGACCGGATCTAACCGAATCAGACTGTCCCAGACCGGCTAAATAGGATCAAACCAGACCAGACCGGCCCAGGCTGCCTAAAACTGGGCCACAAGCCGGTTTTGAACTGCTCAAACCAGACCAGACCCGGCTCAAACCAGTTTTGACCGGCTCAAACCGGTTTTAACCTGCTAAAAGCACACCAGTCCGGGTGAAACCGGTTTTGACTGGCTAAAACCAATTTTGACTGGATGAGACCGGATCAAAACGAATCAGAACGGCCCAGACCGGCTATTATCGGATCAAACCCGACCAGACCGGCCCAGACCGCCTAAAACTAGGCCACAAGCCAGTTTTGACCGGTTCAAACCAGACCAGACCGGCTCAAATCGGTTCTGACCGGCTCAAATCAGTTTTGACCGGCCCAAACCAGACCAGACTGGTTCAATCCGGTTTTGACCGGCTCAAACCGATTTTGAACGGCTCAAACCTGTTTTGACCGGCTCAAACTGGTTTTGACCGGCTCAAACCACACCAGACCGGCACAAACCGGTTTTGTCCGGATAAAACCGATTTTGACCGGATGAGACCGGATCAAACCGGACCAGACGGGCCCAGACCGGCTAAAACCGGATCAAACTAGACCAGAACGGCCCAGACCACATAAAACCGGGCCAAACCGGCTCAAACCTATTTTTACCAGCCTCAAACCGGTTTTGATCGGCTAAAACCAGACCAGATCGGCTCAAACCGGATCAAACCGGACCAGACAGGCCCAGACCACCTAAAACCGTGCCAAACCGGCTCAAACTTTTTTTGACCGGCTGAAACCAGACCGGACCGGGTCGAAACTATTTTGACCGGCTCAAACCAGACCTGACCGGCTCAAACCGGTTTTGACCGGATTACACCGGATCAAATGGGACCAGACAGTCACATACCGGATCATACCGGACCAGACGAGCACAAACCGTTTCAAACCGGCTCAAACCGAAACAGACCGGCCCAGACAGGCTAAAACCGGGCCAAACCAGCTCAATCACGTTTTGACCGTCTCAAACAAGACCAGACCGGCTCAAACAAGACCATACCGGCTCAAACCGGTTTTGACCGTATGAGACCGTATCAAACCAAACCAGACCATCTCAAACAGGATCAAACCGGAAAAGACCAGCCCAGACCAGCTAAAAACGGGCCAAATCGGCTCAAACCGTTTTTCACTGGCTCAAACCAGGCCAGACCGGCTCAAACCGGTTTTGACCGGCTCAAACCAGACCAGACTGGTCAAACTGGTTTTGACCAGATGAGACAGGATAAAACCAGACCAGACCGGCTCAAAGCGGATGAAACCGCACCAGATTGGCCCAGAACAGCTGAAGCCCGAGCAAACCGGACCAGACCAACCCAGACCGGCTAAAACCGGGCCACAAACCGGTTTTGACAGGCTCAAACCAGAACAGACCGGCTCAAAACCGGTTTTGACCGACCTGAGAAGGTTTTGACCAGCTCAAACCAGACCAGACCGTCTCAAGCCAGACCAGACCGGCTCTAACCGGTTTTGACCGGCTCAAACCAGCCCAGACTGCCTCAAAGCGGTTTTGACCGGATGAGACAGGATAAAACCGGAACGGACCGGCTCAAACCGGATGGAACCGCACAAGACCGGCCCAGAAGAGCTGATGCCGAAGCAAACCGGACCAGACCGGACCAGACCGGCTCGAACCTGTTTTGAGAGGCTCAAACCCGACCTGACCGGCTCAAACCGGTTTTCATCGGATTAGACCGAATCAAACCGGACCAGACCTTCTCAAACCAGATCATACTGGATCAGACCGGTACACAACGGCTGAAACCGGCTCAAACCGAGCCAGACCAGCCCAGACAGGCTAAAACCGGGCCAAACCGGCTCAATCAGGTTTTGACCAGCTCAAACCAGACCAGACCGGCTCAAACCTGTTTTGACCGGCTCAAACCAGCCCAGACTGGTTCAAACCGGTTTTGACCAGATTAGACAGAATAAAGCCAGAACAGACCACCTCAAACCAGATGAAACTGCACCAAATCGGCCCAGAACAGCTGAAGCCAGAGAAAACCGGACCAGACTGGGCCAGACTTCCGGCTAAAACCGGGCCACAAACGGGTTTTGACCAGCTCAAACCAGACCAGACCGGCTCAAACCGGTTTTGACCGGCTCAAATCAGACCAGACCGGCTCAAACCGGACCAGACCGGCTCAAACCGGTTTTCACCGGATGACACCAGATCAAACCAAACCAGATCGGCTCACACCAGATCAAACCGGACCAGACCGGCCCAGACCGGCTAAAACCAGGCCAGACCGGCTCAAACCGGTTTTGACCGGCTCAAACCAGACCAGACCGAGTCCAACCTGTTTTGACCGGCTCAAACCCGTTTTGACCGGATCAGACCGGATTAAGGGGACCAGACCTTCCCAAACCGGATCATACCGGACCAGACGAGCAGAAATCGGCTCACAGCGGCTCAAACCGAACAAGACCGGCCCAGACCGGCTAAAACCAGGCCAGAACGGCTCAAACCGGCTTTGACCGGCTCAAACCAGACCAGACCGAGTCGAACCTGTTTTGACCGGCTCAAACCAGACCTGACCGGTTCACACCCGTTTTGACCAGATTAGACCAGATGAAACGGGACCAGACCTTCCCAAACCGGATCATACCGGAGTAGACGAGCACAAATCGAACACTCAACCGCCGACTCAAACCGGCTGAAACCGAACCAGACCGGCCCAGACAGGCTAAAACCGGGCCAAACCGGCTCAATCAGGTTTTGCCTGTCTCAAGCAAGACCAGACCGGGTCAAGCAAGACCAGACCGGCTCAATCTGATTTTGACCGGATGAGACCAGATTAAAACGGTCCAGACCAGCTCAAACCGCATCAAACCGGACCAGACCAGCCCAGACCGGCTAAAACCGGGCCAGACCCGCTCGAACCGGTTTTGACCGGCTCAAACCAGACCAGACCGAGTCGAACCTGTTTTGACCGGCTCAAACCCGACCTGACAGGCTCAAACACGTTTTGACTGGATCAGACCGGAACAAACGGGACCAGACCTTCCCAAACCGGATCATACCGGACCGGACGAGCACAAGCCGGCTCACACCAGCCCAAACCGATCCAGACCGGCCCAGACCGGCTAAAACCGGGCCAGATCAACTCAAACCGGTTTTGACCGGCTCAAACCAGACCAGACCGAGTCGAACCTGTTTTGACCGGCTCAAACTAGACCTGACCGACTCAAACCCGATTTGACCGGATTAGACCGGATCAAACGGGAACAGACCTTCCCAAACCGGATCATACCAGAACAGACGAGCACAAACTGACTCACACCGACTGAAACCGAACCAGACCGGCCCAGACAGGCTAAAACCGGGCCAAACCGGCTCAATCAGGTTTTGACCGTCTCAAACAAAACCAGACCATCTCAAACAAGACCAGACCAGCTCAATGCGATTTTGACCGGATGAGACCAGATTAAACCTGACCAGACAGGCTCGAACCGCATCAAACCGGAAAAGACCGGCCCAGACCAGCTAAAACCGGGCCAAAACGGCTCGAACCGGTTTTGACCGGCTCAAACCAGACCAAACAGGCTCAAACTGGTTTTGACAGGCTCAAACCAGACCAGACTGGCTCAAAACGGTTTTGACCGGTTAGAACCGGTTTTGACTGGCTCAAACCAGACCATTCCGTCTCAAACCAGACCAGACCGGCTCAAACCTGTTTTGACCTTCTCAAACCATACCAGACCAGCTGAAATCGGTTTTGACTGGCTGAAACCGGTTTTGACTAGATGAGACCGGATCAAACCGAATCAGACCAGCCCAGACCGGCTAAAATCGGATCAAACGGGATCAGACCAGCCCAGACTGCCTAAAACTGGGCCACAAACTGGTTTTGACTGGATCAAACCAAATCAGACCGGCTCAAACCAGTTTTGACCGGCCTGAGCCGGTTTAGACTGGCTCAAACCAGACCAGAACGGCTCAAACAAGACCAGACCGGATCAAACCGGTTTTGATGTGCTAAAAGCGGTTTTGACAGCATCAAACTGTACTCGACCGGCCCATTCCAGCTGAAACCAGATCAAGCCGGAGCAGACCGGCCCAGACCAGCTTAAACCGGGACACAAACCGGTTTGGACTGGCTCAAACCAGACTACCCTGGCTGAAACCGGTTTTGACCGGCCTGAGCCGGTTTAGACCAACTCAAACCAGACCAGACCGGCTCAAACTGGACCATCCCGGCTCAAACCGGTTTTGACCGGATTACACCGGATCAAACCGGACCAGCCCGGCTCACACCGGATCAAACTGGACCAGACAGGCCCAGACCAGCTGAAACCGGATCAAACAAGACCAGACCGGCACAGACCGGCTAAAACCGGGCCGGACCAGCACAAACCAGTTTTGACCAGCTCAAACCAGACCAGACAGGTTCAAACCGGTTTTGACTGGCTCAATCCGGTTTTGACCGGCTCAAACCGGTTTTGACCAGCTGAAACCACTCCAGACCGGCCAAAACCGGTTTTCACCGGCTCAAACCGGTTTTGACCTGATTAGACAGGATCAAACCGGACCAGACGGGCTCAGACAGGCTCGAATCGGTTTTGACTGGCTTCAACCAGACGAAAACGGCTCAAACCAGTTTTGACGGGCTCTAACTGATTTTGACCAGCTCAAACCACACCAGACCGGCTGAAACCGGTTTTGACCGGCTAAAACCGGTTTTGACCAGATGAAACCGGATCAAACCAAATCAGGCCGGCCCAGACCGGCTAAAATGGGATAAAACCGGACCAGACTGGCCCAGGACACCTAAAACTGGGCCACAATCCGGTTTTGACAGCTTCAAACCAGACAAGACCGGCTCAAACCGGTTTTCACCGACCCGAGCCGGTTTTAACCGGCTCAAACCAGACCAGACCGGCTAAAACGAGACCAGAACGGCTCAAACCGGTTTTGACCGGCTCAAACCAGACCAGACTGGCTCAAAGCGGTTTTGACCGGATGAGACAGGATAAAACCGGACTGGACCGTCTCAAACCGAATGAAACCGCACAAGACTGGCCCAGAACAGCTGAAGCCAGGAGCAAACCGGAGCAGACCGGCCCAGACCGGCTAAAACCAGGCCACAAACCGGTTTTGACATACTCAAACCGGACCAGACGGGCTCAAGCTGGTTTTGACCGGCCTGAGCCAGTTTTGACGGGCTCAAACCAGACCAGACCAGCTCATACCGGACCGGAACGGCTCAAACCGGTTTTGACCAGATGACACCGGATCAAAGATGACCAGACTGGCTCACACCGGGTCAAAGTGAACCAGACAGGCCCAGACCGGCTGAAATCGGCTCAAACATGACCAGATCGGTTCAAACCGGTTTTGCGTAGCTCAATCCAGTTTTGACTGGCTCAAACCGGTTTTGACTGGCTCAAACCACACCAGACTGGCTAAAATCGGTTTTCACGGAATCAAACCGGTTTTGACCTGTTTGGACCGGATCAAACCGGACCAGACCGGCTCAGAAGGGCTCGAATCGGTTTTGACTGGCTTCAACCAGACCAAACCTGCTCAAACCGGTTTTGACTGGCTCGAACCGGTTTTGACCGGCTCAAACCACACCAGACCGGCTCAAACCAGACCAGACCGGCTCAAACCGGTTTTGACCTGCTCACACCACACCAGACCGGCTGAAAACAGATTTGACCGGATGAGACCGGATCAAGCCGAATCAGACCGGCCCAGACCGGCTAAAATCGGATCAAACCGAAACAGACCGGCCCAGACCGCCTAAAACTGCGCCACAAACCGGTTTTGACCGGTTCAAACCTCTAGAGACTGGCTCAAACCGGTTTTGACCGACCTGAGCCGGTTTTGACCGGCTAAAACCAGACCACACCGGCTCAAACCAGACCAGACCAGCTCAAACCGGTTTTGACCGGGTCTAACCGGTTTTGACCTGCTCAAACCACACCAGACCGGTTCAATCCAGTTTTCACCGGCTCAAACCGGATTTGAACGGCTCGAACCGGTTTTGACCGGCTCAAACCGGTTTTGACCGGCTCAAACCACACCAGACCGGCTCGAACCGGTTTTGACCGGCTGAAACCGATTTTGACCATATGGGACCGGATGAAACCGGATCACACGAGCCCAGACTGGCTAAAACCGGATCAAACCGGACCAGAACGGCCCAGACCGCCTAAAACCGGGCCAAACCGGCTCAAACCTATTTTGCCAGGCTCAAACCAGACCAGACCGGCTCAAACCGGTTTTGACCAGCTCAAAGCGGTTTTTACCGGATCAAACCATACTCGACCGGCCCAGACCACCTGAAACCGGATCAAACCAGACCAGACCAGCCCAGATCAGCTAAAACTGGGCCACAAACCAGTTTTGACCGGATCAAACCAGACCAGACCGTCACAAACCGGTTTTGACCGGATGAGACCGGATCAAAAAGGACTAGACCGGCTCAAACCGGATGAAATCGGACTCGACCGGCCCAGACCAGCTGAATCCGGATGTAACTGGACCAGACCGGCCCAGACCGGCTATAACCGGGCCAAACCATCTCAAATCGGTTTTAACCGGTTCAAACAAGACCAGACCAGCTGAAACGGGTTTTGACCGGATGAGACCGGATCAAACCCGACCAGACCAGCGCAAACCTCATCAAACCGGACCAGACCGGCCCAGACTGACTAAAACCGGGCCAAACCGTCTCAAACAGGTTTCGACCGGCTCAAACCAGACCAGACCGGCTCAAACCAGACCACACCGGCTCAAACCGGTTTTGACCAGCTCAAACCAGACCAGACCGGCTCACACCAGGTTTGACCGGATGAGACAGGATAAAACCGGACCAGACCGGCTCAAACCGGATGAAACCGCACCAGACCGGCCCAGAAAAGCTGAATCCGGAGCAAACCGGACTAGACCGGGCCCGATCGGCTAAAACCGGGCCACAAACCGGTTTTGACCGGCTCAAACCAGACCAGACCGTCTCAAACCAGACCAGAGCGGTTCAAATTGGGCCAGACTGGCTCCAACCGGTTTTGACCGTATGACACCGGATCAAACCAGACCAGACCGTCTCACACTGGATCAAACCGGAACAGACAGGCCCAGTTGGGTGAAACCGGATCAAACCGGAGCAGACCGGCCCAGAACGCCTAAAACTGGGGCAAAAACCAGTGTTGACCAGCTCAAACCAGACCATACCGGCTCACACCAGACCAGACCAGCTCAAACCAGAGAAAACCGGACCAGACCGGCCCAGACCACCTAAAACCGTTCCAAACCGGCTCAATCAGATTTTGACCGGCTCAAACCAGACCAGACCTGCTCAAACCAGACCAGACTGTCTCAAACCGGTTTTGACCAGATGAGACAGGATAAAACCGGACCAGACTGGCTCAAACCGGATGAAACCGCACCTAACCGGCCCAGAACAGCTGAAGCCAGAGCAAACTGGACCAGACCAACACAGACCAGCTAAAACCAGGCCACAAACCGGCATTGACTGGATCAAACCAGATGAGACCGGCTCAAACCGGTTTTGACTGGCTCAAACCAGACCAGACCGTCTCAAACTGGACCAGACCGTCTCAAACCGGTTTTGACGGGATGACACCGGATCAAACCGGAAAAGACCGGCTCACACCAGATTAAACCAGACCAGACAGGCCCTGACCGGCTGAAACCGGATCAAACCAGACCGGATCAAACCAGAGCAGACTGGCTCAAACCAGACCACACTGGTTCAAACCGGTTTTGACCGGCTGAAACCAGAAGAGACTGGCTCTAACCGGTTTTGAACGGATGAGACAGGATAAAACTGGACCAGACTGCTCACACCGGATCAAACCAGACCAGACAGCCCCAGACTGGCTGAAACCGGATCAAACTGGACCAGACCGGCCCAGACCACCTAAAACCGGGGAGATCGGCTAAATCCGGCTTTGACCGGCTCAAAACAGACCAGACCGGTTCAAACAGGTTTTGATTGGCTCAATCCGGTTTTGACCAGCTCAAACCGGTTTTGACTGGTTTAAACTACACCAGACCGGATAAAACCGGTTTTCTCCGGCTCAAACCGGTTTTGATCTGATTAGACCGGATCCAACCGGACCAGACCGGCTCAGACAGGCTCGAATCCGTTTTGACTGGCTTCAAACCAGACCAAACCTGCTCAAACCGGTTTTGACTGGCTCGAACCGGTTTTGACCAGCTCAAACCAGACCAGACCGGCTCAAATCAGACCAGACAGGCTCAAATCGATTTTGACCTGCTCAAACCACACCAGACCGGGTGAAACCGGTTTTGACCGGCTAAAACCGGTTTTGACCGGATGAGACCGGATCAAACCGAATCAGACCATCCTGGAACGGCTAAAATGGGATAAAACCAGACCAGACTGTCCCAGACCACCTAGAACTGGGCCACAAACCGGTTTTGACTGGTTCTAACCGGACCAGACCGGCTCAAACCGATTTTGACAGACCTGAGCCGATTTTGACATGCTCAAACCAGACCAGACCGGCTCAAACCATACGAGACCGACTCAAATCGGTTTTGACCGGCTCAAACCAGACCAGACTGGCTCAATCTGGCTTTGACCGGCTCAAACTGGTTTTGAACGGCTGGAACGGTTTTTGACTGGCTCAAACCGGTTTTGAACGGCTCAAACCACACCAGACCGGCTCAAACCGGTTTTGACCAGCTGAAACCGATTTTGACCATAGGAGACCGGATCAAACGGGACAAGACGGCCCCAGACCGGCTAAAACCGGATCAAACTGACCACAATGGCCCAGGCCGCTTAAAACCGGGCCAAACAGGCTCAAACCTATTTTGACCGACTCAAACCCATTTTGACCAGCTCAAACCAGACCAGAATAGCTCAAACAGGTTCTGACTGGCTCAAACCAGACCTGACCAGCTCAAACTGGATCAAACCGAACCAGACCGGCCCAGACCGCCTAAAACCGTGACAAACCAGCTCAAACCTATTTTGACCAGCTCAAACCACAACAGACCGGGTCGAACCTGTTTTGACCAGCTAAAACCAGAGCAGACCGGCCCAAACCGGTTTTGACCGGATTAGACCGGATCAAACCGGACCAGACCCTCTCAAACCGGATAATACCGCACCAGACCGGCTCAAACTGGCTCAAACCGGCTCAAACTGAACCAGATTGGCCCAGACAGCCTAAAACCGGGCCAAACCGGCTCAATGAGGTTTTGTCTGGCTCAAACCAGACCAGAGCGGCTCAAACCAGACCACACTGGCTCAAACCGGTTTTGACCGGGTGAAACTAGAAGACACTGGATCAAATCGGTTTTGACCGGATGAGACAGGATAAAACCAGACCAGACTGGCTCAAACCGGATGAAACCACACCAGACCAGCCCAGAACAGCTGAAGCCGGAGCAAACCAGACCAGACGTGGCCAGATCAGCTAAAACCGGGCCACAATCCGGTTTTGACCGGCACAAACCAGACCAGACCGGCTCAAACCGATTTTGACCAGCCTGAGCTGGTTTTGACCGGCTCAAACCAGACCAGACCGGTTCAAACAGGTTTTGAAAGGATCACACCGGATCAAACCGGACCAGACCGGCTCACACCAGATCAAACCAGACCAGACAGGCCCGGAGTGCCTGAAACCGGATAAAACCGGGCCACACCGACACAGACCGGCTAAAACCGGGCCAGACCAGCTCAAACCGTTTTTGACCAGCTCAAACCAGACCAGACTGGTTCAAACCGGTTTTGACTGACTCAATCCGGTTTTGACAGGCTCACACTGGTTTTGACCGGCTCAAACCACTCCAGACCGGCTAAAAGCGGTTTTCACTGGCTAAAACTGCTTTTGACCTGATTAGACCGGATCAAACCGGAGCACACCGGCTCAGACAGGCTCGAATCAGTTTTGACTGGCTTCAACCAGACCAAACCGGTCAATCCAGTTTTTACCGGATCAAACCGGTTTTGAACATCTCAAACCAGACCAGACCGGCTCAAACCACACCAGACCGGCTCAAACCAGTTTTGACTGGCTCAAACCGGTTTTGACCTGCTCAAACCACACCAGACCAGCTGAAACCCGTTTTGACCGGCTAAAACCGGTTTTGAGCGGCTCAAACCAGAACAGACCGGCTCAAACCAGACCACACTGGCTCAAACCGGTTTTCAATGGCTCAAAGCGGCTTTGACCACAACAAACTGGACTCGACCGGCCCAGACCAGCTGAAACCGGTCAAACCGGACCAGCCTGACCCAGACCGGATAAAACCGGGCCACCAACCGGTTTTGACCGGCTCAAACCACACCCGACCGGCTCAAACCGGTTTTGACTGGCTGAAACCGATTTTGACCATATGAGACCGGATCAAACCGGACCAGACGGGCCCAGACAGGATAAAACCGGATCTAACCGGACCAGAACGTCCCAGACCGCCTAAAACCGCGCCAAAACGGCTCAAACCTATTTTGACCGGCTCACACCAGACCAGACCAGCTCAAACCGGTTTTGACCGGCTCAAACCAGACCAGACCAGCTCAAACCAGATCAAACGGGACCAGACTGGCCCAGACCAGCTCAAACCCGATGAAACCACACCAGACCGGTCCAGAACAGCGGAAGCCAGAGCAAACCGGACCAGACCGGGCCAGATCGGCTAAAACCGGGCCAGAAACCGGTTTTGACTGGCTCAAACCAGACCAGACCGTTTTAAATAAGACCAGACTGGCTCAAACAAGACCAGACAGTCTCAAACCAGTTTTGACCGGATGACACCGGATCAAACCAGACCAAACCGGCTAACACCGGATCAAACCGGACCAGAAAAGCCCAGACCGACTGAACCCGGATCAAACAGAAACAGACCAGAAGAGACCGGCTAAAACTGGGCCAGACCAGCTCAAATGGGTTTTGACCGGCTCAAACCAGACCAGAATGGTTCAAACCGGTTTTGACTGGCTCAATCCGGTTTTGACCGTCTGAAACCGGTTTAGACTGGCTCAAACCATTCCAGACAGGCTAAAACCAGTTTTCACCGTCTCAAAACGGTTTTGACCTGATTAGACTGCATCAAACCGGACCTGACCGGCTCAGACAGGCTCGAATCTGTCTTGTCTGGCTTCATCCAGACCAGACTGCCTAAAACCGGGCCAAACCAGCTCAAACCTATTTTGACTGGTCCAAACCAGACCAGACCGGCTCAAACCGGTTTTGACCAGCTCAAAGCGGTTTTGACCAATCAAACCGGACTCGACCGGCCCAGACCAGCTGAAACCGGATCAAACCAGACCGGACCGGCCCAGACCGGCTAAAACCGGGCCACAATCCGGTTTTGACTGGCTCAAACCACTCCAGACCGGCTAAAACTGGTTTTCACCAGCTCAAACCGGTTTTGACCTGATTAGACCAGACCAAACCGGACCAGACCGGCTCAGAGAGGCTCGAATCGGGTTTGACTGGCTTCAACCAGACCAAACTGGATCAAACCGGTTTTGACCGGCTCGAACCAGTTTTGACCGCATCAAACAAGACCAGACCGGCTCAAACTGGACCAGACCAGCTCAAACCGGTTTTGACCTGCTCAAACCACACCTGACCGGGTGAAAACCGATTTTGACCTGCTAAAACCAGTTTTGATCGGATGAGATCGGATCCAACTGAATCAGACCGGCCCAGACCGGCTGAAATCGGATCAAACCGGACAAGACCGGCCCAGACCGCCTAAAACTGGCCCACAAAACGGTTTTGACCACTTCAAACCAGAGCAGACCGGCTCTAACCTGTTTTGACCGACCTGAGACGGTTTTGACTGGCTCAAACCAGACCAGACCGGCTCCAACCAGACCAGACTGGCTCAAACTGGTTTTGACCGACTCAAACCAGACCGGACCAGTTCAATCTGTTTTTGACCGGCTCAAACCGGTTTTGAACTGCTCGAACCGGTTTTGACCGGCTCAAACCGGTTTTGACCGTCTCAAACCACACCAGACTACCTCAAACCGGTTTTCACCAGCTGAAACCGATTTTAACCATATGAGACCGGATCAAACCGGACCAGACGGCCCCAGACAGGCTAAAACCGGATCTAACCGGACCAGAACGGCCCAGACCGCTTAAAACCGGGCCAAACCGGCTCAAACCTATTTTGACCAGATGAAACCAGACCAGACCGCCTCAAACCGGTTTTGACCGGCTCAAACCACACCAGACCGGCTCAAACCGTATCAAATGGGACCAGACAGGCCCAGACCGCATAAAACCGGGCCAAACCGGCTCAAAACTATTTTCACCAGCTCAAACCAGACCAGACCGGCTTGAACCTGTTTTGACTGGCTCAAACCAGACCTGACTGGTTCAAACCGGTTTTCATCGGATTAAACCGGATCAAACCGGACCAGACCTTCTGAAACCGGATCATACCGGACCAGACCGGCACAAACCGACTGAAACCGGGTCAAACCGAACCAGACCGGCCCAGACAGTCTAAAACCGGGCCAAACCAGCTCAAACAGGTTTTGACCGGCTCAAACCAGACGAGACCGGCTCAAACCAGACCACACTGGCTCAAACCGGTTTTGAGAGGCTGAAACCAGAAGAGACGGGCTCAAACCGGTTTTGACCGTATAAGACAGGATAAAACCGGACCAGACTGGCTAAAACTGGATGAAACCGCACCAGACCGGCCAAGAACAGCTGAAAGTGGAGTAAACCAGAACAGACCGGCCCAGACCGGCTAAAACTGGGCCACAAACCGGTTTTGACGGGTTCAAACCAGACGAGAAGGGTTAAAACCGGTTTTGACTGACCTGAGACGGTTTTGACCGGCTCAAACCAGACCAGACCAGCACAATCCGGTTGTGACCAGCCTGAGCCTGTTTAGACCGGCTCAAACCGGACCAGACTGGCTCAAATCTGTTTTCACCAGATGAAACCGGATCAAACCGGACCAGACCGGCTCACACCAGATCAAACCGGACCAAACCGGCCCAAACCGGCTAAAACTGGGCCAGACGGGCTCAAACCGGTTTTGACCAGTTCAAACCAGACCAGACCGGTTCAAACCGGTTTTGACTGGCTGAAACCGGTTTTGACCGGCGCAAACCACTCCAGACCGGCTAAAACCGGTTTTCACCAGCTCAAACAGGTTTTGACCTGATTAGACCGGATCAAACCAGACCAGTCCGGCTCAGACAGGCTCGAATCGGTTTTGACTGGCTTCAACCAGACCAAACTGGCTCAAACCGGTTTTGACCGGCTCGAACAAGTTTTGGCCAGCTCAAACCACACCAGACGGGCTGAAACTGGTTTTGACGGGCTAAAACCGGTTTTGACCGGATGAGACCGGATCAAACGAAATCAGACCGGCCCAGACTGGCTAAAATCGTATCAAACCGGACCACACCGGCCCAGACGGCCTAAAACTGGGCCACACACCGGTTTTGACCGGTTCCAACGAGACCAGACCGGCTCAAACCAGTTTTGACCGACCTGAGCTGGTTTCACCGGCTCAAGCCACACCAGAACGGCTAAAACCAGACCAGACCGGCTCAAACTGTTTTTAACCGGCTCAAAGCGCTTTTGACCGGATCACACCGGATTCAACCGGCCCAAACCAGCTGAAACCGGATCAAACCGGACCAGACCGGCTCAGAGCGGCTAAAACCGGGCCACAAACCAGTTTTGACTGGCTCAAACCAGAAGAGACTGGCTCAACCGGTTTTGACCGGATGAGACCGGATCCAACCGGACCAGACCAGCTCAAACTGGATCAAAACGGACTCAACCGGCCATGACCAGCTGAAACCGGATCAAACCGGACCAGACCGGCTCAAACCGGTTTTGACCGGCTCAAACCAGACCAGACCGGCTCAAACCAGACCAGACCGACTCAAACCGGGTTTGACCGGATGACACCAGGTCAAACCGGACCAGTCTGGCTCACACCGTATCAAACCGAAACAGACAGGCCCAAACCGGCTGAAACCGGATCAAACCGGTCCACAACGGCCCAGACCGGCTTAAACCAGGCCAGATCGGCTCAAACTGGTTTTGACCGGCTCAAACCAGACCAGACTGGTTCAAACCGGTTTTGACTGGCTCAATCCAGTTTTGACCGGCTCAAACCGGTATTGACCGGCTCAAACCACTCCAGACTGGCTAAAACCGGTTTTCACCGGCTCAAAACGGTTCTGACCTGATTGGACCAGATGAAACCGGACCAGACCGGCTCAGACAGGCTCGAATCTGTTTTGACTGGCTTCAACCAGACCGCACCGACTCAAACCGTTTTGACCGGCTCGATCCGGATTTGTCTGGCAAAAAAAAGACCAGACCGGCTGAAACCGGTTTTGACTGACCTGAGCCGGTTTTGACCAGCTCAAACCAGTCCAGAACGGCTCAAATGAGATCAGACCGGCTTAATCCAGTTTTTACTGGCTCAAAGAGGTTTTGACCGGATCAAACCGGACTCGACCGGCCGAGAGAGGCTGAAAACGGATCAAACCAGGCCACACCGGCTCAGACCAGCTAAAACCGGGCCAGACCGGCTCAAACCGGTTTTGACCTCCTCAAACCACACCAGACCGGCAGAGAACCGGTTTTTCACCGGATAAAACCGTTTGGACTGGATGAGACCGGTTCAAACCGAATCAGACCGGACCAGACCAGCTGAAACCGGATCAAACAGGACCAGAGCGGCCCAGAACGCCTAAAACCGGGCCACAAACCGGTTTTGTCCGGCTCAAACCAGACCAGACTGGCTCCAACCGGTTTTGACCTGCTCAAACCACATCAGATCAGCTGAAACCGTTTTTCACTGGCTAAAATCGTTTTTGACCGAATGAGACCAGACCACACCAAATCAGACCGGCCCAGACAGCCTAAAATCGGATCAAAAAGGAACAGATGGGCCCACACCGGCTAAAACCGGATCAAACCAGACCAGACCGGCCCAGTTCAGCTAAAACCGGGCCACAAACCGGTTTTGACCGGCTCAAACCAGACCAAACTGGCTCAAACCGGTTTTGACCTGCTCAAACCACTCCAGACCATCTTAAAACCGGTTTTCACTGGCACAAACTGGTTATGACCTCATTAGACCAGATCAAACCGAACCATACCGGCTCAGACAGGCTCGAATCGGATTTGACTGGCTTCAACTTGACCAAACCGGCTCAAACCGGTTTTGACCGGCTCGAACAGGTTTTGAACGGCTCAAATCAGACCAGACCGTCTCAGACCAGACCAGACCGGCTCAAACCGGTTTTGAAAGGCTCAAACCGGTTTTGACCTTCTCAAACAACCCCAGACCGGCTGAAACTGGTTTGGACCGGCTAAAACCGGTTTGAGCGGATGAGATCGGATCAAACCAAATCAGACCGGCCCAGACCGGCAAAAATCTGATCAAACCGTCCCAGACAGACCAAGACCGCCTAAAACTGGGCCACAAACCGGTTTTGACCGGTTCAAACCAGACCAGATCGGCACAAACCAGACAAGACTGGCTCGAACCTGTTTTGACCCGCTCAAACCAGACCAGACCGGCTCAAACTGGTTTTGACTGGATTAGACCAGATCAAACTGGACCAGACCTTCTCAAAACGGATCATACCGAATCAGACTGGCACAAATCGGCTCAAATTGGCTAAAACCGACCAGACCGGCCGAGACAGGCTAAAAACGGGCCAAACTGGCTCAATCAGATTTTGACCAGCTCAAACCAGACCAGAACCGCTCAAAGCACACCAGAATGACTCAAACCGGTTTTGACCGTATGAGACAGGATAAAACCGGACCAGACCGGCTGAAACCAGATGAAACCGCACCAGACCGGCCCAGAACAGCTGAAGCCGGAGCAAACCGGACCAGACCGTCCCAGACTGGCTAAAACCGGGCCACAAACCGGTTTGAATGGCTCAAACCAGAGCAGTCCGGCTCAAACAGGGTTTGCCTGGCCTGAGCCGGTTTTGACAGGCTCAAACCAGACCAGACCGGCTCAAAACGGACCACACGGGCTCAAACCGGTATTGACTGGCTCAAACCGGTTTTGACCTGCTCAAACCACACCAGACCGGCTGAAACCGGTTTTGGCCGGCTACAACCAGTTTTGAATGGATGAGACCGGATCAAACCGAATCAGAGCAGCCCAGACCGGCTGAAATCGTATCAAACCGTATCAGACCGGCCCAGACCACATAAAATTGGGCCACAAAACGGTTTTGACGGGTTTAAACCAGACGAGAACGGCTCAAACCGGTTTTGACAGACCTGAGCCGGTTTTGACCGGCTCAAACCAGACCAGACCGGCTCAAACCGGTTTTGACCAGCTCAAAGCGGTTTTGACTGGATCGAACGGGACTCGACCAGCCCAGACCAGGTGAAAACGGATCAAACCGGACCAGACCGGCCCAGACCGGCTAAAACTGGGCCACAAACCGGTTTTGACCGGCTCAAACCATACCAGACCTGCTCAAACCGGTTTAGACCGGTCTGAGCCGGTTTGGACTGGCTCAAACAAGACCAGACCGGCTGAAACCAGACCAGTCCGGCTCAAACCGGTTTTGACCGGATGACACCAGATCAAATTGGACCAGTCCGGCTCACACCGTACCAAACCGGACCACAGAGGCCCAGACCGTCTGAAACCGGATCCAACCGGTCCAGACCGGCCCAGACCAGCATAAACCGGGCCAGACCGGCTCAAACCAGACCAGAGGGGTTCAAACCGGTTTTGACTGGCTCAATCTGCTTTTCACCGTCTCAAACGCGTTTTGACCGGCTCAAACCACTCCAGACCGTCTAAAACCGGTTTTCACCAGCTCAAACCGGTTTTCACCTGATGAGATCGGATGAAACCGGACCAGACCGGCTCAGACATGCTCGAATCTCTTTTGACTGGCTTCAACCAGACCAAACCGTCTCAAACCGGTTTTGACCAGCTCGAACCAGTTTTGACCGGCTCAAACCAGACCAGACCGGCTCAAAATGGACCAGACCGGTTCAAACCAGTTTTAAGAGGCTCAAACCGGTTTTCACCTGCTGAAACCACACCAGACAGGCTGAAACCGGTTTTGACAGGCTACAACGGGATTTGACCAAATGAGACCAGATCAAACCGAATCAGACCGGCCCAGACAGGCTAATACCGGATCAAACCGGACCAGACCTTCTCAAACTGGATCATACCAGACCAGACAAGCACAAACGGGCTAAAAGCGGCTCAAACCATACCAGACCTGCCCAGACAGGCTAAAACTGGACCAAAATGGGCTCAATCAGTTTTTGTCCGGCTCAAACCAGACCAGACCGTCTCAAACCAGACCAGACTGGCTCAAACCAGTTTTGACCGGCTCAACCAGAACAGACCAGCTCTAACCGGTTTGACCGGATGAGACAGGATTAAACCGGACCAGACCGGCTCAAACCAGATGAAATCGCACCAGACCAGCCCAGAACAGATGAAGCCAGAGGAAACCAGACCAGACCGGACCACACCGGCTAAAACCGGGCCACAAACCAGTTTTGAGCAGCTCAAACTAGACCAGACCGGCTCAAACCGGTTTTGACCGTCCTGAGTCGGTTTTGACTGGCTAAAACCAGAACAGACCGGCTCAAACCAGACCAGACCTTCTCAAACCGGTTTTGACTGACTCAAAGGGTTTTGACCGGATCAAACCGGACTCGATTGGCCCAGACCAGCTGAAACTGGATCAAACCGGACCAGACTGGTCCAGACCAGCTAAAACCGGGCCACAAACCGGTTTTGGCTGGCTAAAACCAGACCAGACCGGCTCACACCACACCAGACCTTCTCAAACCGGTTTTGACTAGCTCAAAGCGGTTTTGACCAGATCAAACCGGACTCGACCGGCCCAGACAAGCTGAAACCGGATCAAACCGGACCAGACTGGTCCAGACCAGCTAAAACCGGGCCACAAACCGGTTTTGGCTGGCTAAAACCAGACCAGACCGGCTCAAATGAGACCAGACCGGTTCAAACCGGTTTTGACTGCCTCAATCCGGTTTTGACCTGCTCAAACCAGACCAGACCGGCTCAAACCAGACCAGACCGGCTCAAACCAGACCAGACTGGCTCAAACCTCTTTTGACCGGGTGAAACCGGTTTTGAACTGCTCAAACCACACCAGACAGGCTGAAACCGGTTTTGACCGGATGAGACCGGATCAAACCGAATCAGACGGGCCCAGACCAGCTAAAATCGGATGAAACCGGACCAGACCGGCCCAGACCGCCTAAAACCGGGCCACAAACCGGTTTTGACCGGCTCAAACCAGACCAGACGGGTTCAAACCGGTTTTGACCTGCTCAAACCACATCAGACCGGCTAAAACCGGTTTTCACCAGCTAAAATCGTTTTTGACCGAATGAGACCAGTTCAAACCGAATCAGACCGGCCCAGACCGGCTAAAACCGGATCGAACCGGACCAGACCAGCCCTGACCGGCTAAAATCGGATCAAACCAGACCAGACCGGGCCAGACCGCCTAAAACTGGGCCATAAACCGGTTTGCACCGGTTCAAACCAGACCAGACCGGCTCAAACCAGACCAGACTGGCTCAAACAGGTTTTGACTGGATAAAAGCAGTTTTGACCGGTTCAAACCGGACTCGACCAGCCCAGACCAGCTGCAACCGGATCAAACCGGACCAGACCGGCCCAGACCGGCTCAAACAGAGCCACTAACCGATTTTGACTGGTTCAAACGAGACCAGACCGGCTCAAACCGGTTTTGACCGGCTCAAACCAGACCAGACTGGCTCAATCCGGGCCAGACCAGCGCAAACCGCTTTTGATCGCATGACACCATATCAAACCGGACCAAACCGGCTCACATCGGATCAAACCGGACCAGACAGGCCCAGACCGGCTGAAACCGGATCAAACCGGACTACACCGGCCCGCACCGGCTATAACTGGGCCAGACCAGCTCAAACTGGTTTTCACTGGCTCAAACCAGACCAGACCAGTTCAATCCGGTTTTGATTGGCTCAAACCGGTGTTGATGACTCGAACCGGTTTTCACTGGCTCAAAGCGGTTTTGACCGGATCACACCGGACTTGACCGGCCCAGACCAGCTGAAACCGGATCAAACAGGAACAGACCGGCTCAGACCGGCTAAAACCGGGCCACAAACACGTTTTGACCGGCTCAAACCAGTTTTGACCGTATGAGACCGGATCAAACCGGAAGAGACCGGCTCAAACCGGATCAAACCGGACTCGACCAGCCCAGACCAGCTGAAATTGGATCAAACCAGACCAGAACGGCTCAAACCAATTCTGACCGGCTCAAACCGGTTTTGACCTGCTCAAACCAAACCAGACTGGCTGAAACCGCTTTTGGCCAGCTAAAACCGGTTTTGACCGGATGACACCGGATCAAACCGAATCAGACGGGCCCAGACTGGCTAAAATCGAATCAAACCGGCCCAGACCGGCCCAGACCGCCTAAAATTGGGCCACAAAATGGTTTTGATGGATTCTAACCAGACCAGACCGGCTCAAACCGGTTTTGACCGACCTGAGCCGGTTTTGACCGGCTCAAACCAGACCAGACCAGCTCAAACCAGACCAGACTGGCTCAAACCGGTTTTGACCGGCTCATAGCGGTGTTGACCGGATCGAACCGGACTCGACCGGCCCAGACAGCTGAAACCGCATCAAACTGGACCAGACCGGCCCAGACTGCCTAAAACTGGGCCACAAACCAGTTTTGAGCGGCTCAAACCAGACCAGACCGGCTCAAACCGGTTTTGATCAGCTCAAACCAGACGAGATCGGCTCAAACCGGTTTTGACCGGATTAGACCGGATCAAACCAGACCAGACCTTCTCAAACCGGATCATACCGGACCAGACCGACACAAACCAGCTCAAACCGGCTCAAACCAAACCAGTCTGGCCCACACAGGCTAAAACCGGGCCAAACCGCCTCAATCAGGTTTTGACCGGCTAAAACCCGACCAGACCAGCTCAAACCGGACCAGACTGTCTCAAACCGGTTTTGACTGGCTCAAACCAGACCAGACTGGCTCAAACTGGCTTTGACCGGATGAGACAGGATAAAACCGGACCAGACCGACTCAAACCGGATGAAACCGCACCAGACCGGCCCAGAACAGCTGAATCCGGAGCACACCGGACAACACCGGCCCAGACCAGCTCAAACCGGATTTGACCAGCCTGAGCCTATTTTGACCAGCTCAAACCAGACCAGACCGGCTCAAAACGGACCAGACCGGCTCAAACCGGGTTTGACCAGATGACACTGGATCAAACCGACCAGACAGGCCCGGACAGGCTGAAAACGGATAAAACTGGACCAGACCGGCCCAGACCGGCTTAAACTGGGCCAGACCGGCCCAAACCGGTTTTGACTGGCTCAAACCAGACCAGACAGACTCAAACCGGTTTTGACCAGCTCAAAGCGGTTTTGACCAGATCAAACCGGACTCGACCGGCCCAGACCGGCTGAAACTGGATCAAACCGGACCAGACCGGGCCAGACAGGCTAAAACCAGGCCACAAATCTGTTTTGACCGGCTGAAACCAGACCAGACTAGCTGAAACCGATTTTGACCGGCCTGAGCCTGTTTTGACCGGCTCAAACCAGACCAGACCAGCTCAAACCAGACCACACCGACTCAAACCCGATCAAACCGTATCAGAGCGGCTCAAACCGGTTTTGACCGGTTCAGGCTGGACTCAAACCGGACCAGACCATCTCAAACCGGTTTTGACCAAGTCAAACTGGAGCAGAACGGCTCAAACCGGTTTTGACCGGCTCAAATTGGACTCAATCCGGACCACACTGGCTCAAACCGGCTCAACCTGGACCACACGGACTAAAATCGAATCAAACCAGACGAAACCCGGCTCAAAAGGGATCAATCCGGACCAGACCATGTAGACCCGCTAAATCCGATTCTGTCCGGCTCAAACCGGACTCAAACCGATATTGACCGGCTCAAACCAGATCAAACCGGGGCAGACTGGCTCAAACTGGATCAAACCGGACCAGACCGGCTAAAACCGGTTTCGACCGGCTCAAACCGGACGAGACTGGCTCAACCGGATCACACCGGACCATACCGGCTTAAACCGGATCAAACTGGAACAGACCGCCTCAAACCAGCATTGACCAGCTCAGACCCGACCAGTGCGGCTTAAACCAGATCAGACTGGCTCAAAACGGTTTTCACTGGCTTACTCAGGGGAGTGTACACGAAGGGGAGTGCTCATTTAGGGGAGTGCACACTCAGGGGAGTCCTCACTCAAGGGAGTGCACACACAGGGGAGTGCACACTCAGGGGAGCGCTCACACAGGGGAGTGGCCACTGAGGTGAGCGCTCACACATGGAAAAGCACACTCAGGGGAGCCCTCACTCAGGCGAGTCCACACTCAGGGGAGTGCACACTCAGAGTAGTCCTCACTCAGGCGAGTGCACTCTCAGGTGAGAGCACACTCAGGGGAGCGCTCACTCAGGGGAGTGCACACTCAAAGGAGCGCACACTCAGGGGAGTGCACACTCAGTGGAGTCTTCACTCAGGAGGGTGCGAACTAAGAGGAGTGCACACTCAGGGGAGTGTTCACTCAGGGGAGTGCACACTCAGGGGAGTCCTCCCTCAGGAGAGTGCACACTCAGGGGAGTGCACACTCAGGGGAGTCCTCCCTCAGGGGAGTGCACACTCAGGGGAGTCCTCACTCAGGCGAGCGCACATTCAGGGGAGTGCCGACTCAGAGTAGTCCTTACTCAGGTGAGCGCACACTCAGGGGAGTGCACACTCAGGGGAGCACTCACTCAGGGGGGTGCTCATTCAGGGGAGTGCACACTCAGGGGAGTCATCACTCAGACGAGTACCCCCTCAGGAGAGCGCTCACTCTGGTGAGTCCTCACTCAGGCGAGTTCACACTCAGGGGAGTGTCCACTTAGAGGAGTCCTTACTCAGGTGAGCGCACACTCAGGGGAGTGCACCCTCAGCGGAGCGCTCACTCTGGGGAGTGCACACTCAGGGGAGCGCACACTCAGGGGAGTGCACACACTGGGGGGTGCACACTCAGGGGAGTCCTCACTCAGAGGAGTGCAAACTAAGAGGAGTGCACACTCAGGGGAGTGGTCAATCAGGGGAGTGCACACACAGGGGTGTCCTCACCGAGGGGAGCGCTCACTCAAGGGAGTGCACAATCAGGTGGGCCCACACTGAGGAGAGTGCACAATTAGGGGAGTCCTCACTCAGGAGAGTGCGAACGCGGGGAAGTGCACTCCCTGGGAAGCGAACACTCAAGGGACTGCACAATCAGGCTAGTGCAAACTCAAGGGAGTCCTCACTCAGGAGAGTGCGAACTCAGAGGAGTGCACACTCAGGGGAGTGCTCATTCAGGGGAGTGCACACTCAGGGGAGTCATCACTCAGACGAGTACCCCCTCAGGAGAGCGCTCACTCTGGGGAGTCCTCACACAGGCGAGTTCACACTCAGGGGAGTGAACACTCAGTTGTGTCCTCACCCAGGCGAGTGCACACTCAGGTTAGTGCGCACTCAGGGGAGCGCTCACTCAGGGGAGTTCACACTCAGGGTAGCGCAATCTCAAGGGAGCGCAAACTCAGGGGAGTGTAAACTTAGGGGAGTGCTCAATCAGTGGAGTGCACACTCAGGGGAGTCTAAACTCAGGCGAGTTCACAATCAGGGGAGTGCACACTCAGGGGAGTCCTCATCCAGGCGAGTTCACACTCAGGGGAGTCCTCACCCAGGCGAGTGCACACTCAGGGGAGTTCGCACTCAGGGGAGCAGTCACTCAGGGCAGCGAACACACTGGGGAGAGCACACACAGTGGAGCGCACACTCAAGGGAGTGCACACACAGGGGAGTGCTCACTCAGGAGAGCGCACACTCAGCGGAGTGCACGCTCAGTTGAGCATACACTCAGGGGAGTGCACACTCAGGGGAGTCCTCACTCAAAAGAGTGCAAACTCAGGGGAGCGAAATCTCAGGGTAGCACACACTCAGGGGAGTGCACACCCAGGGGAGTCCTCACTCAGTTGAGTGCGAACTCAGAGGAGTGCACACTCAGGGGAGTGCTCATTCAGGAGAGTACACACTCAGGGGAGTGCTCACTCAGACGAGTGCACACTCAGGGGAGTGCACACTCAGGGAGGCGCTCACAAAGTGGAGTGCCCACTCAGGTGAGTGCTCACTCAGGGGAGTGCACACTCAGGGGATCAAAACGGACCAGACCGGCTCAAACCAGTTTTGAGAGGCTCAAACCAGAACAGACCGGCCCAACCGGATCAAATCGGACCAGACCGGCTCACACCGGCACAAACCGGACCAGACCGGCTTAAACAGGGTTTGACTGGCTCAAACCGAAGCAGAGAGGCTCAAACAGGATCAAAATGGACCAGACCGGCTCTTAGACCAGCTCAAACATGTTTTGACCGGCTCAAACTGGACAAGTTCGGCTCAAACCAGATTCAAACCGGAGCAGAACGGATCAAACCTGTGTTGACCGGCTCAAACCTGACTCAAACTGGACCAGACCGGCTCAAACCGCTGTTGACCAGCAAAAACCGGACTCAATCCCAACCAGACCGGCTCATACCGGTTTTTGAACGGCTCAAACCAGACCATACCAGCTCAAACGAATCAAACTGGACCAGACTGGGTTAAACCGGATCAAACCGGACCAGACCAGCTCAAACCGGTTTTGACCGGCTCAAATCGGACGAGAGCAACACAAACCGAATTTGACCAGCTTAAACCAGACTCAAACAGGACCACACCGGCTCAAACCGGTTTTGACCGGCTCAAACCCAACCAGACCGGCTGAAACTGGACAAGACCGCCTCAAACCGGTTTTGACCGACTCAAACCCGTCCAGACAGGCTAAAACCGGACCAGACTGGCTCAAACCGGTTTTCACCAGCTCAAAGCGGTCTAGACCGGCTCTAGCGGTTATGATCGGCTCAAACCGCACTCAAACCAGACCAGACCCTCTCAAACTGTTGTTGTCCGGCTCAAACTGGACTCAAACCGGACCAGACCGACTCAAACCGGTTTTGACAGGCTCAAACTGGACTCAAACCGGACCAGACCGCTTCAAACCCGTTTTGACCGGCTCAAACCCGACCAGACCTGCTGAAACTGGATGAGACCTGCTCAAACCGCTTTGGACCGGCTCAAAAAGGACAAGACTGGCTCAACCAGATCAAAGCGGAACAGACCGGCTTGAACCGGGTCAAACCGGACCAGAACTGCTGAAACTGGATCAAACCGGACCAGACCGGCTCAAACCAGTTTTCACCGGCTCAAACTCGACCAGACCGGCTGAATTGGGATGAGACGCCTCAAACCGGTTTTGACCAGCTCAAACCCGACCAGACCGTCTGAAACCGGACCAGACAGGCTCAAACCCGTTTTGACTGGTTCAAACCCTACCAGACCGGCTAAAATCGAACCAGACCCATTCAAACCGGAATAGACCGGCTCAAAACCGGTTTTGACCGGCTCAAAGCTGTTTTGACCGGATCAAACCAGACTCGACCGGCACAGACAAGCTGAAACCGGATCAAACAGGACCAGACCGGTCCAGACCGGCGGAAAGCGGGTCGCAAAGTGGTTTTGACCGGCTGAAACAAGACAAGACCGGCTCAAACCGTTTTTTGACCGGCCTGAGCCGGTTTAGAAAGGCTCAAACCAGACCAGAGCGGCTCAAACCGGACCAGACCGGTTCAAACCGGTTTTGACGGGCTCAATCCGGTTTTGACCAGCTCAGACCACTCCAGACCGGCTAAAACCGGTTTTCCCCTTGCTCAAACCGGTTTTGACCTGATTAGACCGGATCAAACCGGACCAGACCGGCTCAGACGGGCTCGAATCGGTTTTGACTGGCTTCAACCAGACCGAACCTGCTCAAACCGGTTTTGACCGGCTCAAACCAGACCAGACCGGCTCAAACCAGACCAGACTGGCTGAAACCTGTTTTGACCGGGTCAAACCGGTTTTGAACTGCTCAAACCACACCAGACAGGCTGAAACCAGTTTTGACCGGCTAAAACAGGATTTGACCGGATGAGACCGGATCAAACCGAATCAGATCAGCCCAGACCGGCTAAAATCGGATCAAACCGGACCAGACCGGCCCAGACCGCCTAAAACTGGGCCACAAACCCGTTTTGACTGGATCAAACCAGACAAGACCGGCTCAAAGCCGTTTTTGTCTGGCTCGAACCAGTTTTGACCGCCTCAAACCAGAGCAGACCGGCTCAAACCAGACCAGACCGGCTCAAACCGGTTTTGACCGGCTCAAAGCGGTTTTGACCGGATCAAACTGGACTCGACTGGCACAGACCAGCTGAAACCGGATCAAACCTGAGCAGACCAGCCCAGACCGGCTGAAACCGGGCCACAAACCGGTTTTGACCGGCTCAAACCAGACCAGACCGGCTCAAACCGGTTTTGACCAGCCTGAGCCGGTTTAGACTGGCTCAAACCAGACCAGACAGGCTCAATCCGGACCAGAGCGGCTCAAACCGGTTGTGACCAGATGACAACGGATCAAACCGGACCAGACCGGCTCACACCAGATCAAACCGGACCAGACAGGCCTAGACCGGCTGAAACCAGATCAAACCAGATGAGAGCGGAACAGACCGGCTAAAACCGGGCCAGACTGGCTCAAATGGGTATTGACCGGCTCAAACCAGACCTACAGGTTCAACTCGGTTTTGACTGGCTCAATCCGGTTTTGACCAGCTCAAACTGGTTTTGACCAGCTCAAACCACTACAGACCGGCTAAAGCCGGTTTTCAACGGTCCAAACCGGTTTTGACCTGACTAGACCGTGTCAAACCGGACCAGACCGGCTCAGACCGGCTCGAATTGGTTTTGACTGACTTCAGCCAGACCAAACCGGCTCAATCCAGTTTTGACCGGCTCGAACCGGTTTTGACCAGGTCAAACCAGACCAGACCGGCTCAAACCAGATCATACCGTTTCAAACTGGTTTTGACCGGCTCAAAGCGGTTTTGACTGGATCAAACCGGACTCGACCGACCCAGACCAGCTGAAACGAGATCAAACCGGAGCAGACCGGCCCAGACTGGCTGAAACCGGGAAACAAACCGGTTTTGACTGGCTCAAACCAGACCAGACCGGCTCAAACCGGTTTTGACCGACCTGAGCCGGTTTAGACCGGCTCAAACCAGACCAGACCGACTCAATCCGGACCAGAGCGGTTCAAACCGGTTTTGACCGGATGACAACGGATCAAACCGGACCAGACCGGCTCACACCGGATCGAACTGGCCCAGACAGGCCCAGACCGGCTGAAACCGGATCAAACCAGATGAGAACGGCACAGACCAGCTAAAACCGGGCCAGAACGACTCAAATCGGCTTTGACCGGCTCAAAACAGACCAGCGGTTCAAACTGGTTTAGACTGGCTCAATCCGGTTGTGACCGGCTCAAACCACTCCAGACCGGCTAAAACCGGTTTTCACCGGCCCAAACCGGTTTTGACCTGATTAGACCGGGTCAAATGGGACCAGACCGGCTGAGAGAGGCTCGAATTGGTTTCGACTGACTTCAACCAGACCAAACCGGCTGAATCCAGTTTTCACTGGCTTGAACCGGTATTGACCAGTTCAAACCAGAGCAGACCGGCTCAAACCGGACCAGACCGGCCAAAACCGGTTTTGACCTGCTCAAACCACACCAGACCGGCTGAAACCGGTTTTGACTGGCTAAAACCGGTTTTGAAAGGATGAGACCAGATCAAACCTAATCAGACCGGCCCAGACCGGCTAAAATCGGATCAAACCGGACCAGACCGGCCCAGACCGCCTAAAACTGGGCCACAAACCGGTTTTGACCGTCCTGAGCCGGTTTTGACTGGCTCCAACCAGACCAGACAGGTTCAAACCGGTTTTGACTGCCTCAATCCGGTTTTGACCGGCTGAAACCGGTTTTGACCGGCTCAAACCAGTTTTGACCGGCTCAAAGCGGTTTTGACCGGATCAAACCAGACTCTACCGGCCCAGAGGAGCTGAAAGCGGATCAAACAGGACCAGACCGGCCCAGACCGGTAGAAAGTGGGCCACAAAGTGGTTTTGACCGGCTGAAACCAGACCAGATAGGCTCAAACCGATTTTGACCGACCTGAGCCAGTTTTGACCGGCTCAAACCAGACCAGACGGGTTCAAACCGGTTTTGACAGCCTCAATTCCGTTTTAACCAGCTGAAACCGGTTTTGACCGGCTCAAACCACTAAATTCCGGGTAAAACCGGTTTTGACCGGCTTAAACCGGTTTTGACTTGATTAGAGCAGCTCAAACCAGACCAGACCGGTTCAATCCGGTTTAGATCATCACAAACCGGTTTTGAACGGCTCGAACCGGTTTTGACTGGCTCAAACCGGTTTTAAACCGGCTCAAACCACACCAGACCGGCTGAAACCGGTTTTGACCGGCTAAAACTGGGTTTGACCGGATAAGACCAGATCAATTGACCGGATAAGACCAGATCAAACCGAATCAGACTGGCCCAGACCGGCTACAATCCGATCAAACCGTACCCGACCCGCCCCAGACTGCCTAAAACTGGGCCACAAACCGGTTTTGAGAGGTTCAAGCCAGGTCAGACCGGCTCAA